>NW_020202020.1:0-1365 GCF_001531365.2 Cynara cardunculus var. scolymus
AGGAACTCTTGGAATGAGGTTCATTGGGACATAAGGAGGGTTGTACAGGAATTCGCAGATCCTCGGATGAAGACCCTCAACAAAGTTCACCATTCGGATTTTCCATTGAGGAAATTCCTCACGAATGAGTGTAGGAGGTTTGGATTGTGAACCCGTACTCATAAACGATGTATTGGCCATATTTGCCATTGAATGAAGAAGGATTGAAAGAAAATAGGAGAAGATTGATAAAACAGTGAAAAACAGGGTAAACTGATGAAGAAGACGGATGTGTTCTTGAGCAAAAAAGGAATGAATACCAAGAACAGAAATAATCAAATTAAAATTTGATTCCTGCTCTGATACCAATTGTTAGGACCGAATAACTCTATTTCTTGGTAAATATTACTTACTTGAATGATTGTTTTGACAGATATATTGCAGCGGAAAAGATAATAAATCAAACAAGAAGAAATCGATAAGAACACGATGAAGACGAATGATGAACACCGGAGAAAGCTTCAAAGGATTTTCAATTAGATGAAAATATTGACAATTACAATTCTGGAAGCACACTGAAATACAAGGGCCTACGCTGCTCTTTATACAAGCAAGTAACCGTTTTTCTGACATGACCTAAAGCAAATTAATCTAAGCCATTCGATCAAAATGAATTACAGAGAAGAACACGTGATAGGCACGAGCAGCTAAAAGACCTAAGTAAAACAGCTTAAAGAAAATCTACACATAAGACATTGCTGTAGACCCTCTGTTAGAAAACACAGAGGCTCTGCTAGATAAACAACAGAAGAACGCAGAGGAAATCTTCCAGAACCTCTGTGAGACACGACAGAGGTTCTGTCACTTAAGACTTGTAGCTTGTGCAACTTTTGCTGTTGGCCCTCTGTGGTCTTCTGTGACATATCATCTTTTGTCAATACTTGTAGTTTTACTTTTTCTATACTTTTACATTTAAGGAACTGAGAGCTAACAACTCTTTTGTCACAGAGCTCTCTGGAAAAGTATTATCTAAGCATRAAAATGCCTCAGATCTTGAAGTTAGTCCTACACAAGTTGTAGAGACTGCTATTGATCTTGAAAAAGGAAAGAAAGAAATTCGAAAACAAAGTAATTCTCAATGCTCATCCTCTTCAACTCAAAGACCGACTTATACTTGGCAACAAATAACAAAATGGCCTCTGACTAATAATGCTTATGTCTCTGTAAAAGCTAGAAAACCAAATAGGGGATCTAAAAATAAAAATTCTGTACCCCTCTTTGATGATTTTAAAGAAAAATTCAAAAAGGCTTCTTGTAATGTTTCCTACTGTAACAGTTTCAATCTTATGCATGCTCTGTCTAGTCATATTCACCATTCTTCCTGTC
>NW_020202020.1:2880-30751 GCF_001531365.2 Cynara cardunculus var. scolymus
ACAATTCAGGATTAACAATTGTTGGATATGCCTCACACCCCATCAATAAATCCCTGGTTCCCTTAGAACTAAATGTGGACATTCTAAGGAATGCCTTGCGTTTACCCACTTTGGAGGAACTAAACTTGAATACCTATGTTGCGACCCCCACTGACGAGGAATTGATTAAATTTTTGGAATTTCACTCATATGCGACCCCTATCGTCAAAAGAACTTAATTCAAGCGCAAAGGACTGCCCCCTGTCTGGAACACCCTGTTTTCTATCGTCAACAGTTGCTTGACAGGGAAGGTGGGTAGTCACGACCAGACCTCACACGCCATGATGTCCATCATGTACGGAATCTACTTCAACCTTCCTCTGGATTACGCGCAGTTAATATTCGAGGATATGGTCGGGTTAATCAAGAAGAAATGCGCGAGTCAAAGGGGCGAAAAATCAAAGGTCAAAGCTCAAAAGAAGGCAAAGGAGGACATGAACCAACCCAAACTTATTCAGCAACGTTTCCTTGGTCTAGTCTTTGGCGATCTTCTAGCAGCCAAACTTCCTTCTGTGGAGCCAAATGCAAGGCTCAACCCGTTCAAGGAATTTCACCCCACTGAGCATGAGCAAGGGTACAGAAGCTCAAGACCCTTATCCAGAGCCATGCTCAGGTTTCTTAGCCACGAAGACAGGAAGGCTTGTTGACGTGGATTCAGGTGACTAGAGTCGGTCCCTGAGACCCTACCATGATTAGGAATCCCCCTAGGCGAGAGAATTGAAAAAATGAGGGTTGAGGGACGTACGGAGGAGCCTGCAGAGGCTGGTAAGATGAGTGAGAAAATCCCTAGAAACCCAAGTCCTCCATCCAAGAAGCTTAAGGAGACACAGAAGGGTGCCGACTCTTCTGTGAAAAAGAAGGCGAATAAGAGCCTTGCAGAAGAAGAAGGCCTAAGTGTTCCTCTGCCAAAACCTAAGAAGAAGAAAGCAAAGAAGGCTCAACCAACAGAGCCTGTGGTCACAGAACCTGTTGTCATAGAGCCTTTAATCACAGAGGCTGTCGCAGAAAAGAGCCCGGTAGAGGATACCACTCCTAAGCGCAAAACATTGCGCAAAGTCGTTCTTGATGTTTCCCCAACAGAACAAATCCAGGATGTTCTTGTCAATATCCAAAAGGAGTTCAGAGCGCCAATTGACATATCCAAGTTGGGGACAGAGGTCGTCTTAGACGACGAAGAAGAAGAGGAAGAAGAACTAGGTGAGGGCGAAAAAGATGCCAAAGGCACACAACCCAGCCCACCTCCCAGTGCATCTCACGCTTCTAGGGGCCCTGTTCTAGAGGCATCCCCTATTGAACAAGGCACGCACATGCCAAACCCAAACCAGCCTACCCACGAAGAGGACACTCTTTCGTCCTCTGTGGAACGCACAGCCGGGAAACCACAAAATACTCCTCCATCCTCTMAAAAGGATGAAGGTTTTAATACAAGAGTCCCTTCGCCCAAGGACTCGATACATCCCACAGAAGCATTCGTTGCTTCTTCACACAAGAGTGACCACCCAAAACGTRCTTCAGAGGCACAAGTGAGGCACAYAGAGACAGAGGGTCTAGAACGCCCWMTGTCCCCACTAGATCACTCTGCCATGCTAGGCTCTGAACCTACAAGGCACGAAATCTACAGAACACCAGTAGGCTCTCCTCTGGGAGATGTTCGAGGATCTGGTGGAAGTCCTCGAGAAGACTACGCAATACCAGTCGTTGAGGGCGCCTCACGCTCCGAGGCTACTAAATCACCATGTGTTGGTGGTTTAGGTTCCCAGGATATGTATGTGACAAAGGGGGAGCTTAAAACCTTTGCCATAGAAATATTCAAAAAGATAGACGAGTTGAAAAGCTTGTTTATCTCCCGATCGATGGCAGAAGACCTTTCACCAATAACAGAGGCTCTGAAGGAGTTGAGCTCAACCACAGCAGAACTCAAGTCTACTCTTTCAACTCTTCAGAGCTCTGTCTTACAGAAGTAGGATCTCGTAGAGGCGTTCAAAGCTCTAAGCCTCAACCCCTTCTCCATCCAGACCTTGAAGACAAAACTTTCATAAATGGCCGCCCAATTCTCTGCCGACTTCATCTCTGCGGGCTACACGGATTACTCCTCTCTCAAAGATGAAATCAAGCAGATGTTTTCCTCTGCGGTGACTTACGATATTGATACAAAGTCCTCAAGGGCCAACATCAATCACCTAGCTACCCGCAGAGAGATTGATGCTATGGTTGAAGCTCTGGGTAATCTCGTGTGCAAGCATACAGACCGTCTTCTCAAAGAGGCACGTGCCTCCAATACAGCGATCAAAGACTGCACATCACAACTCGTGAAAGAGGGTGACCTCCTCAGAAGCGAGATCTACAAAAGCATCTCCAAACTGAAGTGGTCAACAGAGATCGACATCAATCACGCCTCTGAGCTTGGAAATGAGGCAATTAAGAAGATGAAGTAGGCGGCCACCAAAATTTTGCAGAGGTTGGAGAAGGCTCCCCTGGATACTTGCAAGGCAGAAGCCAAAAAGAACCATGACGATCAAGAAGGTGATGATCATGATCGTCATGAGGGGGAGAAGAAGGCCGAGAAGAAAACACCAGAGCCACAGAAGACTCCTGCCAGAGGCGTCAAAATTGTGGACTCTACAGCTGCCTTGTCCTCTAAAGGCAAGGAAAAGGCTCCAGAGCCCAAAGGCAAAGGTAAAGGCATAGCTGTAGAGTCACCACAGAAGGGGTCGTCGTCTAGTACAGATACTCCACAGCCAATAAACGAAGAAGATTACAGAGACAACCTAGCGCTCCTCGAAGGTTTAAAGGCATCCCTGGCAGAGGCTCAAGACAAGAAGGGCAGAGGGCCCATCCCTCATAGAGTAGGAGAAGGTCCTTCATCACAATTCCTACAAGTCCAAGAAACATCCACGGGTACGTTTGGCGCTCTGCAAGGAACCGTCAAACCCATCCTTGCAGAGGGATCAACCCCAGAGGCCAATTCTGGAAGAAGAGGAACCCAAGGTGCCAGAGTCCGCCACGGTAGGAAGAGTGTCTGAAATTTTTGAATCAATGAACAAGATTCCAATGCCAAAAGTGAGAACAAAGCCCGCTTCTACTATAGAAGAAATTCTAGTGTGGAGGTATTCTGCAGTAGACACAGAGCCTCCCTACGATCCAGAACTTACAGGGATCCCTTCTGCCGTCGACAAATTCCAGTTCTCAAAGCTAACAAGGCCTCGTGAGCAAGTCTTCTCAGAGCACATGATCACTTCCCTAGAGACGATTTCTCCAAGGACTCTGCTAAAGAAGAAGGTGCTCTATGCTCAGTATGTAGTAAGAAGGGAAGATGGCAACCTGTATACTTTCACATACGCTGACCTCCACAACCTCTGTGTGTTTGATGTTATCTACATGCACAAAATTCTCAACATCTACATGGAGAGGAG
Organism: Cynara cardunculus var. scolymus; assembly: GCF_001531365.2. NCBI lineage: Eukaryota > Viridiplantae > Streptophyta > Magnoliopsida > Asterales > Asteraceae > Cynara > Cynara cardunculus. The sequence goes on from NW_020202020.1 coordinate 6,333, forward strand.
GTCAAGCTACTCAATATCGTTCAGAAGACTGATTGAAGTCATGCGCGCACAAGTAAGATATTACAGCCAGAAGGACATCGAGCTCGTGGTAAGCTTGGTCCAAAGAGATCTAAAGATCTCCCCTCCATACAGCAGGCTTGGTTGGATACTTAGGTATCATCCAAACTCCATTCTTCACAACCCCACTTTTGGGTTTGTGTACTTGGATAAGGATGAAATCCTAAGGTTCTATGATCCAACAGAATCTCATAAGTACTCTACAGAGACGCTTGAATGGATCTTCAAAAGAGCTGCGACAGAGGTGGAAAGAGGACATCTAAGGATGAGCAAAATGTCTCGCATCTTGGAGGTGATCAAAATGCAAATCAACTTCAGAGAATGGATCTTCAACGTCTACAGAACGATCAAGGCTGATACGTTATATGCAGTAGATGATTTTCCAGAATCTGTTATTGAATAAACCTTCTGTACCAATTTTTGGCCTATGTATCACAAGTTCTGTATTTCAATTTTGTAATTCCTTTCATTATGTAATTCTTTTTAGAGGATGAACTTTTATCTCCTCTTGTATTTCTTTCAATTAAGTCATTTCTTGCTTTTAAATTTCCAATTTTACTTTTTCATACTTAGGGGGAGATTGTTAGCTCTCATTTCATCTAATGTAAAAGCATGGAAAAAGTAAATACTGCAAGTGTTGACAGAAGAGGTTCTACCACAGAAGACCACAGAGGACCAACAACAAAAGATGTTCAATAGTACAAGTCTAGAGTGACAGAACATCTGTTGTCTATCACAGAGGTTCTGGAAACTGGTCCTCTGTAATCAAAGCGTACAAGTTAAAGATGACAGAACCTCTGTTGTCTATCACAGAGGTTTTGGATATCACAGAGGTTCTGGAAGATGATATTCTGACATCAAGTGCTCTCAAGTCACATATAGCAGAGCCTCTGGGATGGCTCACAGAGGGTCTTCAGTTTTATCTTTTGTGAATAACTTCTTTACTGTTTTACTTAGGTTAGTTAGCTGCTCGTGCTTATCACRTGACTGTTTGTAATCTGCTTTATTTGAACGGCTTAGATGAATTTGTACGTCTAGGTCTTGTTAGAAAAGTCGTTAGGAACGAGTATAAATAGCAACTTAGGCCTTTGTAATTCAGTGTGCTTCTATATTGTATTGTAAACATTTTCAATCAATTAAAAATCATTTGAAGCTTCTCTCTCGTGTTCTTCATTCATCAACTGTGTTCTTCATTGATTATTACTCTGCTTGTTCTTATTGCTTCCATTGCACTAATACTGTCAAATAGATCATCCAGAGTAAGTGATTAATATCCAAAATTGAGTTAATCGATCCTATTACCTAACTTAGATACAAGAAAGCTAAAGTGTTTTTCATCTAAAGCTTTCGTAAATAAGTCAGCTAATTGAAATTCTGTATTTACAAAATATAGTTCCATGGTTCCTTTTTCTACATGATCTTTAATAAAATGATACCGGATATCTATATGATTGGTTTTAGTGTGTTGAACAGGATTACAAGAAATAGCAATAGCGCTTTTGGAATCACAGTAAATGGGAATTTTATTAAAATAGAACATATAGTCTCTGAGCTATGTCTGCATACATAACACTTGAGAACAACAGCTTGCAGCAGCTACATATTCTACTTCAGCAGTGGAAATAGAAACGCAGTTCTGTTTCTTTGATTCCCACCTGACTAGCTTGTCTCCCAAAAACTGTAGATGTCCGGATGTACTTTTCCTGTCAAACATATAGCCTGCATAGTCTGCATCTGAATAAGCTGTTAGTTCAAAACTAGTACCCTTGGGATACCAGAGTCCAAGATTAGCAGTCCCTTTGAGATATCGAAAAATGCGCTTAACGTCACATAGATGGGACTCCTTTGGATTAGACTTCTATCTGACACAAAGATGTGTTGAAAGCATAATATCAGGTCTAAAAGATGTCAAATACATTAAAGAACCGATCATGACTCGATAAGGTTTCTGATCTATAGCTTTTCCAAACGGATCAGCATGTATTTTCGTTCCATGAGCCATAGGTGTTTTGATAGATGAACAGTTTTCCATATTAAATTTCTTCAGGATATCTAAAATATATTTWGTTTGACAAATAAAKATACCCRAAGATAATTGTTTTACTTGAAGACCTAAAAAGAAGTTCATCTCACCCATCATACTCATTTTAAAACGTGAAACCATCAAGGCAGAATAGCTTTTGTAGATCCAAATATTATGTTGTCTACATAAATTTGTATCAAAATAATATCAGACTTTTCCTTTTTAATGAAAAGGGTTGTGTCAATATTACCTTTCTAGAAGCCTGACTTTACCAGAAATTCTGATAAAATGTCATACCAGGCTCTCGGAGCTTGTTTAAGACCGTAAAGAGCTCGGTCAAGGATGTAGACATAATCCGGCTTTGTCTGATCTACAAAACCCTCCGATTGAGAAACGTAGACTTCCTCCTTGAGAAGACCATACAGATATGTTGTCTTGACGTCCATCTGGTACAACCTGAAGTTCTTGTGTGTTGCGTACGCCAAAAACATCCGTATTGCTCCAATCCTTGCAACCGGGGTAAAATTTTCGCCGTAGTCAATGCCTTCTTGTTGATTATATCCTTTAGGACGAGGCGAGCCTTATTTCTGACCACGACACCATATTCTTCTTTTTTATTTTTGAATACCCATTTTGTACTGATAATTGTCTTGTTGTTGGGACGTCGAACCAATCTCAAGACTTTGAGTGCTTCGAACTGGTTCAGCTCTTCTTGCATGGGTAGTATCCAATCCGGATCAGCTACGGCTTCAGAAACCTTAGTCGGCTGAATATTACTCAAGAACATGGAGTTAGACACTCATTTGCCGTCGCAGACCATGTACGAATGGGTGCTGATGGATCACCAATTACTTGATATATTGGGTGATTTCGAGTCCACTTCTTGCTATGAGGTAGGGGAATGTAGGAGCTTTGATCTGAGTTTTGATCAGTGTATGTACTTGGGGAGTTTATTGGAACAGGTTCAGGTGAAGTTTCAACATTTGGAATTGAAATAGGTTGAATATCTGGTTGAGGTAAGATATTTTCATCTTATTCGACCGATACCTCTTGCATTTCAGAATTTTCACCCTCTTCACACTGAACGGGATTGTTCGGATTTTCCATCTCTATTACTTCATCCACTACTTCCGTTTCCTCTTCTGTTTTAGTCCCTGGTACATCGGGAGATGGACCAGATAACTGTTGTTCACTTGGAATATCCCTGGACAAAACATTAAACTGATTAGATTTATTTTCAAAATATTCTTCATAAAAGTTCTCAAATAAAAAATCTAAATCAGCTTTATCAACATTAGACGACTCGGGTTGATCAGCTTTCCGCGTAGTGTTAATTATCAACCCGGGTCCTGAACTGAATTGTTCAGAAACCACATCAATGACTTCATCAAAAGATATATTCATGCTTTTATTGATGATTTTGGTCCTTTTATTGTAGACCCTATACACAGCAGATGTCTTTGAGTAGCCAACAAAGACTGCTTCATCAGCTTTAGCAGCGAACTTCCCTCTGTCCTCTTTGTCATTTAGAATAAAGCACCTGCAACCAAAAACTCGAAAGAGTTTGATATTAGGTATCCTTTTATTTATTATTTCATACGGAGTTTTACCAAACCTTTTGTTTACAAGATAGCGGTTCTGGGTAAAACAAGTAGTCGCCACTACTTCAGCCCAAAAAAATAATGGATGATTAGAACATGTAAGTACTCTGCGCCGCTTCCACCAACGTTCTGTTCTTTCGCTCAACGACACCATTTTGTTGCGGTGTCCGGGCTACCGAAAACGTATGTGAAATACCGATGGATTCGAGGAATGAACCGAGTGTGTTATTCTTGAATTCAGTTCTGTTATCAGTTCTGATTTTCTGAACTTGAAGTTGCAGATTATTTTGGACTATATTCAAGAAATAAATTATCGTCTCGACCGCTTCATCCTTTGACCGCAGAAAATGAACCCAGGTATATCTGGAATAGTCATCGACTATGACCAGCACATACTTCTTACCATTGATACTTTGGACTCGCATAGGACCCCAAAGATCCATATGTAGTAGGTGTAGAGGACGATCGGTATTAAACTATGTCTTCAGCTTGTGTGAAGCTTTCTTCAGTTTGCTCATCTCACATGCGCCGCATACGTGGTCTTTATGAAACTTCAGTATGGGATTCATTTGACCAAGTTGTAACAAACCAACTTGTTGAGATACTTGAAATTTAAGTGTGAAAGTCGCCGATGCCATAGTAGATTCTGCTTCAAGGATGCCTTGGATATCAAACAGACGTCAGTATCCATTTGTGTATTGGATAGGTCAATCGTGTAGAGATTTGATCTTTTGATTCCAGCTAAGAGCTCCGTACCATCAGTAGTTCGGATGCTGCATTGGCTAGCTTTAAAACAGACTTCTAGATTTTTATCATAGAATTGACCTATGTTAAACAAATTATGTCCAAATCATTCGACAAACGACACTTTCTTAATTGTTAAGTTCCTAGAAATTGCGTCACCGAATCCAAGGATAGGCACGTATTGATTGTTTCCAAACCTTACCGTACCTCCAAAAGATTCAACACAGTTAGTTAATAAGTCTTTTCTACTAGTCATGTGCTTAGAACATCCGGAGTCTAAGAACCACACATGTCGGTTAACCTGCAAAAGTGAATCAATTGGGTTTTGGTACCCATTTTAGTTTTGAACCTTTAAGCTCAGTTTTCGTTGGTGGTATACTATAGTTACCTAACCAACGTTCTTTAAAATGCAATTTCTTAGATAAAGCAGAAAGCGCAAAATGCATGAAATGATAAGGTTTAAACGATGTAAAAGACTTAAGTAATTCATTCACTCTACACGGAGAACAATTATTTTTACTATATCTAATATCAAACAATTCATCAACTAAATATCTTATCACAGAATTATTCAATATCGAATCATTTAAAACAGATTTAGTAAAATTATTCTTCTTCTGTTGAGTTGAAGATTTGTCTTATTCTTTTACTCTCCAAATAGTCTTAAACTTCAACGCCTTATCTGAAATAGGAAAAAGAAAATCATCAGATTTAATTSAATGTCGAACTTTTTGTTTATTTTTCTTTGTAAGCTTCTTCTGTTTCCTCGAATTCTTTTTGGTTTTATTCTTTTTATAGTACACATCCTCGGAAACAGGTTTGTGATTAAAATTCTTTTCAAAATCTGAAGCTAAATCGGAATCCTTAGTCATATTATTTTTAACAATAAAATCTTCATGACTAGGTAATTTATTTGCAATATCAAATTGATCAATTACATTATCTAAACAAACATTTGAATTTAAGATATTTGAAAAATTAATTTCTTCATTAAAATTATTAATTTCTTCTGAATCGGAGACTTCACTTAAAGATTTATCGCATGAAAAATACTCAGATTCAACATGTTCCGTTTTTAATTTAGAATTTTGTAATTCTTCAATTTTATTTAAAAATTCTTGTTTTTGTCTATTAAATGAAAGTCATTCTTCAGTTAAAATCTTTTCCAACTGAACCACTTGTTTTTCTAAAATTAAAGAAGGAGTATAAAGCTTTGGTTCAGCTGGTTTTGATTCAAGCTCTGCCTTTGAATAACTGTGAAAATAATCTGTTGAAAGTGTAGAGTCTTGATTTTTATAACTTTCATTCAGGTTTGTATAATCAAATGGAACTTGCATTTTGTCTTTTCTTTGTCGATTGTAATCTTCTCGTTGTTCCACCTCATCAGAAGATTTTGTAAATTTTACCGAAAACTCGGGACTGCAATCAAGATATTCAAATTTATACAAGGTCGGGGAATAATATAAAGCTTTTCCTAAAAAAATTCGAATTTTCATACCCCAACCCTTCCCGAGGGTTAAAAAATGTCGTTTCAGATGGTTTGTTTAGAAAAATGGTTTGATCAGTTTGTCGTCTTTTATATAAAACTTCCTCTTTAGACTTCAATTTTTCATTTAACTGAATTATTTGAAGTTCTAGCTTACTAATTTTAACAATTTGTTCTTGATTAACTAATTCTAATGATTTATATTGTTTCTTTAAATCAAATAATTCGGCTTTTAAGATATTGGATTTTTCATCAAATAATTTGGACTCATATAACAAAGGTTTAGCCCTGTCCAAGTTTCCAACATTTTCATCAAATAATTTGATGTATTTTTCTTTTTGCGTTTTTAATTCTTTTTCAAAGTTGTTTGAACGCATTTTTTCTGATTTTAATTCTTGTTGGAAAGATTGGAGTTTGAGCATAATCTTGTGCATCTGTTTAATGCATGAATGCTCCAATACATCTTCATTCATTTCCGCACTATGTTCTTCTTCTTCATCTGGAGAACAGTTATCTGATTTAGCAATCAAGCACACGTGTGCAACAGCTTCAGTTTCTTCCTCTACGTCTGTCGGATTCAACCAGTGATCGTCTTCTGCCATGAGTGCTTTCCGGGCATCTCTTTGTTCAGAGCGAAAAAATTTATTCTTGTAGTAGTCGGTATTTCGAGTTACCGACTTCCTACAATTTACAGCAAAGTGGCCTAGTTTGCCACAATTATAGCATTTAGTATTCTCGTCAGCTACGCCTTTGCCAAACTTTTTCTTCTCTTCCGGCTTCTTCTCATACTTCTTCTCGAACCTCTTTTCTTCATATTTCTTCTTCTAGCCGAATTTGCCTTTGAATTCATATTTTGAGCCCGATGAGAATCTTTGATTGTTCGAGTGTGGCCGTTTCGGGAATTTCTTTTGGAATGCTTTAGTCAGCATTGCCATGGCATGTTTAATTTCTGACAGTTCAGAGTCTGAATCTGAGCTGTTACTATCTTCTTCTTCAGATTCACTTGATTGGCTAACTTCCTTTACTTGTTTTCCAGATCTGCTTTTTACTTTCTTCCCTTTCTTCTCAGATACGAAAACCAAAGGATCAGCAACTTCCTTCTCTTTCTTCTTCTTTGAATTTCGGATCTCCAAAACGTCTTCCTCGTTCTGCTACAGAGTTTCATAGATTTCATGAACATCAATATCAGATAATGATTTATTGARTMTRATATGATTAGCAAATGGTTTCCACTCTGGTTGAAGATTGTTGAGGAATTTAACATTTATCTCTATTACAGTTTTAGAGATTTCGTTCTTTGTCAGATCATTTAGCAGTCTGGTAAGCCTATCATAGACATCATCAAGGCTCTCACCATCTTCAGCCTTGAACTCTTTATATACTGATATGAACTTAGTAATCTTCAACTGAGTTCTTACTCTAGAACCCATCATCATTTTTTATCAGTTTGTATGATATAAGATTAACTGCAGTTCAAAGTTTGTATTAAAGGATCAGTATACAAAAATATATCTGATAAATCTCAAACAATAATATGCACACATTCAACAATTAGAAAAATTAAGCACACAAGCTTATCCGGATTAGAAGTCCGGATAAAGTAGACTTAAACTTTTCAACAAAAAAGAAGTTATCCGGATTAGAAGTCCGGACAACAAAGAACTTTAAATCGCAAAAAACTATCAAGAAACCCAATGAGTTTCAAGACTTGGTCAAAATCAAAGCAATTAATGAATTTTAATACGGATAATGCAAAACTCAATACGGACAAGGCGTAAAAATCAATTTGGATTAAAAATCTCAAATCGGATGATTTCAACACTTGGACAAATTTCCAAAATGAAATACGGACGTAAAAAGTCAACAAGTCAACTAGTCAAGGGCAACTAAGTCAACAAGTCAAAGTACGTATAAGTCCGCTTAAAATCAATTCGATCAAAAAAAATCAAGGATTTAAATCAATCACAACATAAAGTCAAAATCTGTTCACAAGTCCGTTCAAAGAATCAAAGTCAAAGATCGGTCAAACAGTCAAAGTACGATCAAACACAACATTCAATACTCAACCTTACACTTAAATCGCTCACCAATTCGCTCAGGCTATGACCGAATTTCAAATAAATTGCACAATACTCTAGATAAATCGCACAAAAGTAGAAATGACTTACCAAGCGGATTACCTAAATCGCTCAATAAATCGCACACGAGTCAAACGATTTACCTCTTAATCCGACCAAGACTTACCCGGTTTAGCATAATCCAATCAAATTGAATTCACAAAAATTACAAGTCTAAATCATACAAGCTTTAAGCGATAAACACCTAAATCGATCAAGAGTAAATCGGACTAAAATTCAAGCAAAAACACAAATTTCACACTTTTTCTCCAAAAATTTGGATAAAAACGTGAAAAATTATGAATTTTGAAGAACACTTAACAGTTTTCGAAAACTCAAAAATCGATCAAATCATGTTCAAAACTTGTTTAAAATCAAAAACAGTGTGAATCAAAATTTCTCTAAATCAAAATGCGAATCTAGCGATGTAAATCTAATCAATTAACAATCAACAAAACAAGCGATTTAAGCCAAAATTCAAATATGGAACTATGAACACTATGAACAAGTGAAGAACATCATAAATCCAGATTGATCAATCAATTAAAAAATTCGTGCAAATTGTTAAATCCTCTAATCAAACTGCTGTAGTCTGCTCTGATACCAATTGAAATGTCCAAATCATGCACAATTGATCATAATCTTCAAGAACATTAAGAATGAGATGAATAGAGAGAATATGATCACCAAATGTCTTTGATTGATTGAGAGAGAAATTACATCTCAAACTCATATTACAGAATTGCTAATGACTTGCTAATGACAATTAAAAAGGAAACTACTATTTATACTAAGGAAAGTATAAAGCTAAACTATTACAAAGCATGTAAAATATGGAGAACTTGAATACAACAATAACGCACATACTCGAACCCAACAAAAGCAGAGCATGAAAAATTTGTCCTAGCATTGGTTGTGTTGGAGCCCATAAGTCTTATGCATGGATGTAATGAAGACAAACAAGTGATGAAGAACCAGAAGGCCGATTGAAGACTTTAAGGCAAAATGACTAAGTCTAAAGAACAACCAGAGGGTCGATGAACTGACCAGGGGTGCGATGGAAAGTGCATCTTCATAACCCCTCTAGGTACTAACACTTGGAGTTTTCCTTACTAGTTCAACCAGAGGCATGCAATGAATATATGAAGATAAGGTTGAACCAACGCCCCATGGAAGACAGCTGGAGATGACTAATCAACAACGGCATTCTACAAAGTTTATCTTGTTTTTATGTTTATCCATGTTTAGATAAGCTTTATCTGTTCGTAGAAGATTAGCTAAATAGTTTCACTAGATAGTTATCTTCTTAGCTAAATTATTAGTATAAATAGGTGGTTAGGCCTATTGTAATCTAAGTCTCTTTTACGTTTTATCAATCATTGAAATAAAGTGAAATTTTTGACACTCAAGTTTATCCTTTGAATGTTCATAAATTGTTCTTGAGTGTTCATCATTTCATTCATCTAAACACTATAATTAGGTTATTCTTAACTTAGTTATTAGTGTTATTGAGATATTTGGGATCAACAATTGGTATCAGAGCCAATTGATTGTTTTTCCAATCAAACGATCATTAAAAATCTCTCAATTCACGTTTTTCATAAAATATCTTCTCTAAAAACGTAAATTTTTCTCTTCCAAAATCTTAATGGCCAACTGGAATTCCGCTTATAGTGTTGGTTCCCTCACCAAACCTCCAACTCTTCAGAGAGAGGAGTATCCACAAAGGAAGATACGGATGGTAAACTTTCTGGAAGGGATGGACATAAATCTTATGTGATCTGTCATGGAGGGTCCCTATGTTCCACATAATCTTGTTCCAAGAGTCCCAGGAACAAATACCATAGCAGGAATTCCTGCCTATTACATGCCCAAGGATGAGAAGAATTGGGATGAAGACAACATAGAGCGGGTGGAGACTGACAAGGAGGCCAAAAGACTGATAATCATGGCCATTTCCAATGAAATCTTCCAATCTCTTGATGCATGTTCCACAACAAAGGAACTATGGGATGAGCTGGCAAGCCAATTGGAAGGAGGAGCAAAAACGAAGAAGAATCGTAGAGCCTAATGTCTCAACGAATACAACAACTTCAAGGCTCTTCCTGATGAACCGATTCAGAAGACATACGATCGTTTCAATACATTAGTTAATCAATATCGTCGAAACGATATCTCTAGGACGAAGGAAGAAAATAATGTTTTTATTCCTTAAAAGTCTCGGTGATGAATGGACACAGCAGTCGATGTCCCTTCAAGCAAATCAGAACTTAGACTGCTGGTCACTTCATAATGTATATGGAACGTTTGCTGCAAAAGAGAACGATATTATGAAGAAGAAAGTGTCCATCGGTGGACCCCTTGCTCTTACTGCTGAAGAAAAGGATGTTTCAAAGACCTCCACTAGAGACCACAAGAAGAAAGGAAAGAAAGCACTAGTAGAAAAATCAGAATCTGAGGACGAGACATCTGAATTAGATGATGACATCAAAGCCTTTGCTAAATCTCTGGCCTTAATCACAAAACAATTCCAGAAAAAGTTCATCAAAAAGTCCTATGAGCGAAGAGAATTCAAGAGGAAAAAGTACCAGCCATCCTATGAAAGGAAGGCATCGAAGTTCTATCAGAGGGAAGACATAAGAGATGGAAGAGAAGAGAGAGAAGACAGAAGAGAAGATAGAAGAGAGGCAAAGAAAGAAGACAGAGACGATAAGAAAAATGACCTTCATTGCTTTAGGTGCGGGACAATCAGTCATTTTTCCAAAGAATGCAGATTACTACAAGAATAAGTATAAATATAATCCTAGAGAGCGAAGCTTGATGGCTGAAAAAGAAAATTGGGTGTCTGATTCTTCATTCGATGAAGAAGATAAAGCACTCATCTGTCTGATGGCCACATCCAATGCAGAATCCGCCTCTGACACTGATGATCAGGTATGTGAGTCTACTATCGATGAAACCAACTCTGCTCCATCTGAGCTAGAGTTAAGGGTAATAAAACTTTCAGAGGACTTCTTAAAATTAAAAGAAAAATTAAATTTTGAAAAATCTGAAAGACTTAAAGCGAAAAAAGAAGTCAGTTTCTACAAGAGAGAGACTGATCTTCTAACCGAAGAAAAAGCCGAAATCATGAAAGAAAAGACTCGCATCGCCACACTTAAAGCATCGCCACACTTAAAAAATCAGAGGAAGGAAAACTTTTGGAAATAAATAAGCGAGTAACCTAAGACTTAGAAAAGAAGACTAAGTCCTTAAAAGAATCCGAGGCAGAGAGACTTAACACAATAGCTCTCAAAGATTATTTTCAAAAAGAAAGGGAGGTTCTTCACCAGAAGCTTCAAAACTTCTGATGAAGAAATACAGGGATGCCCAAAACGTATATGAAAAGTTAAACGGTCAAACGGACACTCAAGGTATTGGATTCAATGAATTGGACTCCTTCATCGATTCAAAGAAATCCACCCTTGAATCCACTTTCAAACTTGGATGCATTCAAAAACCCGACTTTTTCATAAAAACCTAAAGCAAATTTTAAAAGAGTTAAAGTCGATGGAAAAACTGTCGTTTTAAGACAGTATTTTGAAAACGTGGTGTACGAGAACATTACATGTAAGAATACTGATGAAAGGAATGACGCCTCCAAATCAAAGACCGATGGAAACCCTCTGGTTAAATTAGAGTCTCTGGTTGTCAATCCCACTTCATGAGCAAGTACTGTTGATGAAAAGGAGAATTATAGTAAGGAACCGTCAGCTGATGAATCGATGAACCATCCAAGTAACATTGGAAGTTCGTCTAAGTCAGAAATGATGGAACCCCCAACAGAACACTTTGAAGCATCAACCTCTGAACCCATACCTCCCACAATCATCCATGCTAATTTTGATTTCGAGAAATCAGCGAGAGACTTTCTTGATTCTGAATCTGAAGAAGAAATATTATCTGAATCACCAAAGATCATTGAGAATAAGAAGCCTCAAAACTTCAAACCCTCAATGAATTCTGATATTCCACCATCGATGAAATCTTCAGACAAAGGAAAGGGAAAGCTGAGAAATATCAAATCTGCCAACAATTACTCAAAAGGCCCTAGTATATCTTCTAAGTTCATTAAGTTTACTCGTGAGAAAAAACAGAAGTGGCCTGCCTCTGAGAAATCTAACCACCACTTTTTCTCTCATTCAGCTAAAGAAAAGCAGTCCTTCCTCAGGAGAAAAGAAGTAAAGACCAAGACCTCCTCAAATAAAAATTCGGAACAAGATAGGAAGTTTGTAAAAACAACCGATGCTAGGACATGATTTACATTCCCTGCGTTTACTTCTTCATTTTTAGCGAATAAAAAGAACGTTAAACATTCATATCCAAAGAATCTTAATTGTCAATGTTTAGCTATTTTACAAAACCTAAGGAACCACACGTTGACACATCGCTGCATATTCTCCCAACACATTTATCGCTATAAAGTCAAAACCAATAAAAACGTGAAAAAGCCCAAGTCTAAGGGCAAGGAAAATGCAAACAAACCCAAGCCTGCAAAGGCTAAAGGTGATGAAAAGAGAGATGTATCTCCCACTAACAAACGTGGATGCATTAAGAAATGGGTACCTAAAACCCCTTAATTTGTCTTGCTGGACCATCATGTGCAACCATGGTACATGGATTCAGGTTGCTCCAGGCATATGACTGGTGACAAAAGTTAGCTGTCCTCCATCATCGAGAAATCTGGATGCTCTGCCACTTTTGTAGAGAATAGCAAGGGTACCATCAAGGGATACATAACTCTCATCAAAGGCAACATCTCCATCAACAAAGTGGCTTATGTTGAAGGTTTGGAGCACAACTTACTAAGCATAAGCCAGTTCTGAGACAAGGGTCTTGAAGTCAGATTTTGTAAAGGTTTCTGTATCATAGAAATAAAGCCCGATCAAACCATCATCAAGACTAAGAGAGAAGGAAACCTATATCTTTTGGATTTTCAATCCTCTGGGGGAAAAGACACCCTTTGCCTTGTATCCCATAAGAATAATAAAAATTGGCTATGGCACCAGAAATTCTCACATCTGAATTTTAATGTTCTAAGAAAACTAGCCAAACATAAGCTGGTCAAGGGGATTCCTGATCTTAACATTGAAATAGATCATCTATGCTCAGCCTGCGAGATAGGAAAACTAAAACGGGCCTCTCACAAAATGAAGTCTGAAACCTCCTACACCAAGCCCTTGGACATGATCCACATCGATCTCTGTGGGCCCATATCTACACAAAGCATCTCAAGAAAGAAGTATATATTGGTACTAGTTGATGAATACTCTAGATACACCTAGGTTGAGTTTGTGAAGAAGAAATCAGATATTCCTGACCTACTCATTGGGGTGATGAAAAGACTCCAAGTCCTTCTACAACGAAAACTCATTAAAGTTAGAAGTGATAATGGAACTGAATTCAAAAATGCCATAATCGATGAATACCTCATTAATGAAGGCATCTCACAAAACATTTCAGCAGCCAGAACTCCACAACATAACGGAATGGTGGAGCGAAGGAACATAACCCTCGTGGAAGCAGCAAGGACCATGCTTGCTTCATCGGAGTTACCCATCACCTTCTGGGCTGAAGCTATTTCTACTGCATGCTTCACCCAGAATCGGTCCATCATCAACAAAAGGCACCAGAAGTCGCCCTATGAGCTCATCAATCAGAGCAGACCAAATGTCAAGTATTTCCATGTCTTTGAGTGCAAATGATTTGTACTCAATGCTAGGCAATATCTTGGCAAGTTTGACAAGAAGGCTGTCTTTTCAAACGATGGAATAAGGTTGGTCATGGACATCAAGATGAGGACCTTCACCAACAGAGCCATCAAGTATATCGAGTACACAGTGGAGCAAGCCCACGGTCAAGTCAGCGTCTTCAATGACAATGACTTGATCAATATCAATCCCTATGACTTGATCAAGCTTTATGCATACACGACTCAGCTACAGGATCAGGGAATACAATTTGGGATGGTGAACAGAGCGATCGTGCAGATGATGGAGACATTGGTGAAGCATAGAGCCAAGAGTGACTTTGAAATTGCTCTTTGCCTTGGCATCAATAGACTTTCCGGCACTCCACCCGATGAAGACTTCCCTGGCCTGCAGGATAAGAGGTCTACCTCTGTATTAACTCAACCAGAACTTGGTTTGGTTTTCAAAAATTATTTTGGAGCTAAAAAGTTTTTCAGACTAACTAAAGCCTTCATGTACTCAAATGAAATGCTTGGATGGTTTAGGAAAGTCATCAGAGACAGGTTATGCAGATTTCATGTGCCAACGGGAGAGGGGCAGAGACTGATTCATGAGATCTCTACAGTCATCCAATACAGAGGACTGTTAATGCGCTTTTGGGATATCTCACAAGGGAGACCATGAATGTAGTTTACTTATGTTTTGTATTGCAATATCTTTCATTTCCATCACTGTAAGAATTCATCATTTTGTTCAAATGAAAATTTGGCAAAAGATGTTTTTCTTTAGAATAGCCTCTGTTCTTCGTTTATATTTTAAATGTTCCTAGAATAGTTAATGTTTGTTCTTTCATTACTTGGGGGAGATTGTTAGAACCCATAAGTCTTATGCATGGAAGTAATGAAGACAAACAAGTGATGAAGAAACAGAAGGCCGATGGAAGACTTCAAGGCAAAATGATTAAGTCTGAAGAACAACCAGAGGGTCGATGAACTGACCTGAGATGCAATGGAAAGTGCATTTTCATAACCCCTCTGGGTACTAACACTTGGAATTTTCCTTACTAGTTCAACCAGAGGCATGCAATAAAGATATGAAGATAAGGTTGAACCAACGCCCCATCCATGTTTAGATAAGCTTTATTTGTTCGTAGAAGATTAGCTAAATAGTTTCAATAGGTAGTTATCTTCTTAGCTAGATTATTAGTATAAATAGGTGGTTAGGCCTATTGTAATCTAAGTCTCTTTTACGTTTTATCAATCATTGAAATAAAGTGAAATCTTTGACACTCAAGTTTATTCTTTGAATGTTCATAAATTGTTATTCAGTGTTCATCATTTTATTCATCTAAACACTATAATTAGGTTATTCTTAACTTAGTTATTAGTGTTATTGATTGATCTGGGATTAACAGGTTGTTTTAACAAACTTTCTATCTAGTGCAGATTTTTTTTTTAAAGGGCAGGCGTGCACTTTACTTCTTTCCCGAGGATTGGTTTTTTCTCTTTAGCTGAAGGAGAAGAAAAGTGCAGGTTAGAATTTTTAGAGGCAGGCGACTTCTGTTTCTGTTCACGAATAAACATAATGAATTTAGATGGAGGATTTGGGCCATGTGAAATATCGTTGGCAGACTTAACGTTTTTCAGTTTTTCTTTTCCGTTGTCTGAAGATTTCATAGGTTCTGGAATATCAGATTTCATTAGGGCCTTGAAAGTTTGAGGTTTCTTATCCTCAATGATCTTTGGTGATTCACAGACTATTTCTTCTTCAGAGTCAGAATCAAGAAAGTCTCTCGCAGATTTCTCGAAATCAAAATTTTTATGGATGTTTTTAGGAGTGATGGGTTCTAAGTTTGATGGTTCAGAATGATCTGTTGAGAGTTCCATCGCTTCTGATTTCTTAGGTGAACATCCAATGTCACTTGGATTGTTCATCGATCCATCAGATGATGGTTCCTTACTAAGAGTCTATATTCCATCGATAACACTTGTAAATGAACTTGTGGGATTGATAACCAGAGGCTCTGGTTTAACAATAAGGTTTCCATCGGTCTCTGGTTGTGAGGCATCATCCTTTTCATCAGAATTCTTACATGTACCATTCTCATACACCACATTCTCAAAGTCTTGCCTCAAGAGAATGACTTTTCCATCGACTTTAACCCTTTTGAAGTTTGCTTTGGGTTTTGGGTAAAAGTTGGGTTTTTGAATACATCCATGTTTAAAAGTGGATTCAAGGGTGGATTTCTTGGTTTCGACGAAAGAGTCAAGATCATTGAATCCAATCCCTTGGTAATCCTTTTGACCATTAAGTTTTTCATATACATCTTGGGCATCTTTGTATTTCTTCATCAGGAGTCCATTAGTTTGAAGCTTCTGATGAAGAATCTCCATTTCCTTTTGGAAGAAATCCTTAAAAGCCACTGAATTAAGCCTTTCTGCCTTAGATTCTTTCAAGGCCTTTACTTTCTTCTCTAAATCTCTGGTTATTCTTTTGTTTAGATCCATAAGTTTTTCTTCCTCTAATTTTTTAAGCGATGCAATGCGAGTTTTTTCTTTAACCAATTCAGGCTTTTCTTCAGTGAGAAGACCAGTCTCTCTTTTGTAGAAACTGACTTCTTTTTCAGCTTTTAACCTTTTAGATTTTTCAAAATTTAGTTTTTCTTTAAGTTTGAGAAAATCTTCTGAAAGTTTCATGACCCTTAACTCTAGCTCTGATGGAGCAGAGTTGGTTTCATCGATGGAAGGGTTACATACCTGGTCATCGGTGTCAGAGGCAGATTCTGCATTGGACCTGGCCATGAGGCAAATGCGTGCCTTTTCTTCTTCATTAGACGAAGAATTGGACACCCAGTTTTCTTTTTCAGCCATCAGGCTTCGTTCCTTAGGATTGTACTTGTATTTGTTTTTGTAGTAGTCAGCATCCCTCTGCATTCTTTTGAAAAGTGGTCTATCTTTCCACATCTGTAACAGTGAAGGCCATCTTTTCTTCCATCTCCTTCTCTTCCATCCTCTCTTCGTTCTTCTCTTTCTTCTCTTCCTTCTCTTCCTTCTCTTCTTTCATCCTTCTGATGAAACTTCGTCGGATTCTGATCATAGGAAGGCTGGTACTTCTCCCTTCTGGAGTCTCTCCTTTCATAGGGCTTTTTGACAAACTTCTTCTGGAATTGTTTAGTTATCAAGGCTAGAGACTTGGCAAAAGATTTGAGGTCATCATCAGAATCAGATGCTTCTTCTTCGGATTTTGACTCCACTACTAGTGCTGTGACATTCTGTCATTTCGGAGTTTCAGGTTAGCACTTTATTATAGATCCTATATTTAGAATTATAAACTTATTAGGATCGAGTTATGGTGGTTAGAGCACATCTGACTCAGTACCCAAAGTTTATCTTGGAAGATCGGCCTCAGCAGGCAATTGATAAAGTTAACTTGTGTAATGCCAAATATTTTAGAAACGTTCCAAATAAAATGAAGTTGATATTATAAAGTTTTAAAATTAAAATACAAAAGTCTCATTTGAATGTCCACATAATTTATTAAAAGACGGAGTTTTGAAATTAGTAATGTCGTTTTATTTATGTTTGGATAGAATATAGTGGGTTTATAGTTAATTTGAAAAATAATAAAAAGTTTTATCGGGTTTGGGCCTTGAGTTGCCAGCCCACTTCTTTCTTTAAAAATCCTCATATAAATACCCCACTCCCTTTGAAAAACTCTCATTTATCCAAAATATCGACAGCTTGAGAACCCTTTCATCTCTCTCTAAAAATCAATCATCCTCCAGTCGATTCCATCATCAAGCAAGCTTAGGAATTCTGTCAATCTTGAAGATTCCCAAGATTATAAGAAAAAGGTATGATACTAGTTATCTTACTATTGTAAATCAATAAAAGTCTTTATCATTCTTCTCCTACATCCCGATCTTGCAGCAAATTTCTGCAAATTATGAGGGGGGAGATTATGAGCCACAGACATGAAAATGTCTTCAAATGGACGATAATCTATGATCCATATTCTCAGATTTTTACTAAAGTAGGGGAAAAATCGTTTGCATGTATAGTTTATTCATGAAAGGTATACTTCGGAATATGATAGGGTCTTGCATGCATCTTTAATCTACCCTATCTTCCTCAAAAACTCAATAGAATCGTGAAATAATCTTTCTGGAGATTTTACTTATTTTTGCTATCTTGAAAGTGGTGTTAAAATTCTTGAAAAATGATGAGTTTAGACCCCAAAAAGACTGTCACTCGTTGAATGTGCAATCTGTTTTGGGGGTTGTGTAACTCGAGATTGTAGGGTATTTATAAAGGACTTAAACCCACTAAAATTCCTTGGTATTTGAAAAATGTCGGCTTAGCTCATGATTGTAATAATGTAAATAGCGGGCATAAAAATGAGTTTTGGAAGGTTCTACTTTTAGTGATTGGTAAAACCCAAAAATATTTGGAACAAAATGTATAATCTGTCCAAAGTTCAGCTTTTGAGTAAAGGATTTCGATTTCTTTTAGTATATAATTTTTAGGCTATTTTTAGAATAAATAATAATATATCAACTTTAACATATGAAAACTCGATGGCATTGCATGGGATGCAACTTGACTTTATCTTTGTCATGAACCCATAAGTGATCTTAGTTCTGGTTGTTGGTCTGTTTAGGAAGTTAGGGCCGGCGTTGAAAGCTTCAGACGTCATTCTCTTGGATATTCACCTATAAATCTGTGAGTTCTCGCGACCCCACTTTTAATGCTTTGTCTATTTTATTGGGGGAAAAACATGTGAGTAAGCAAACTATGCATGTTTATTTATTGAAACCATTGGAATAAAGAACTGTTTAGTCAAGCTTTGTTTGATACCATCAGACTAAAGAACTGTTTAGTCAAATTTATTGTGTCATGAAATATTGACTGTTATTGCACTTTGAAATAAATGCTAAATTGATGTGCTTGGGCGTATGTTTTCCAAATTAAGTCCCCTTTCGTAAACGCTACTTGTTAACTCGTGCACGTCCCCGGGCCGTGGTATTGTGGATAACCGCTATTTTGTTGACAGTCCCACCCAAAAAGGGGTGCACATTACCTATGTTTTATTGTCTAATCATGTGGAATTTGGACCACTGCTGGATTAGTACATCTATGAACTGTGGGACCTAAGTAAGTGTACAGGCTACTTATGGTCGTTTGTAAAATAATGGGGCAAGTTGGTCAGGTAAGGCTCAGTAGCGTCTCAAGTTTTTACATCGTGAAAGATTTACATTTATTAAGTGCAAAAGATTCGCATAAGTTTGCAAAATATTTGGTTTATGCATTAAAATGTTTTATGCATGTGAAAACCCGTGAGCTCACCAACTCTTTTTAGTTGACTCGATTTATGTTTCATGCTTTTCAGGTAACAAGTAAGAAATGAAGTACTTTGGGAGCTTACTCGTGGCAAAACAGATTAAGTTGGAAATGGAAGTTTTTGTAAATGAAGTATTTATCAAAATTTGGTTATGATATTAAACTCATTTTATTTTGTAGAATTGAAAGGTGTTATTTATTAACGGTTGATGTGACTCGCTTGCCTGTTACATCTCGTGTTTTCGCTTTAGCGGGTTGTGACGGATTTGGTATCAGAACAACAGTTATAGAGAACGCTAGTTTTCCTTAAAAACCATCGACTATAACCAAAAAATTTCAAAAATGGATTTTTCAAGTAATCTGAAATCATATGATTTTAAAGTGGGTCACATTATTATATGTCAATTAAACAAAGCCTGATCACCTGTGTTTAACTTACATATAATAGGAAGAACTTAATCGGTTGTACTAGAGATATGCTCCCGTAAAGAAATTGTTATGAACAACATGATTTTATGTGTTATACTCACTATGAATATCCATTGTCCTAGAAAGACCAGAGACGTTGGGTAGAAAAACTCTTATCTTGTTAAGTGTCCATGTTGGACCAGAAGATCTGGTTAGAAGAACCTGAGGCGATAGGATAGAAATTCCATAAAATTTCTAAGTGTTTAAGTGGCATTAGAAGCTCTGGTTAGAAGGACCAGAGGCAATGGGATAGAAATCCCATAAAGCTATAAAGTGTGTATGTGGCACTAGAAGCTCTGGTTAGAAGGACCAGAGGCAAAGGAATTGGAATTCCTTAAATTTGTTTGAGTTCATGAATGCACCAGAAGCACTGTTGAGAAGGAAACCAGAGATCGATGGATAGGTTACTTAGTACTTTTCTAAGTATGAAAGTTGAACCAGAGGCTCTAGTCATGTAACCAGAAGCTCTGGTAAGTCCAAGTATGAGGAACCAGAGGATCGATGGATAATAAATCCATAATTATTCTAAGTGTGGATGTTGAACCAGCGGTTGATAAAATAGAATTCCATTGATTTGCAAGAGGACCAATGGATGAGAAATCATTTCCTAAGGGTTTTAGTTAAACCAGAAGCTCTGGTCATGAGACCAGAGGCTCTGGTCATGGAACCAGAGGCTCTGGTAGTACAACCAGAGACTTTATATTTTGAAGGTCTAGTTTGATTTTGTTGATCCCAGATCTCTCAATAACACTAATAATCTAGTTATGAATAACCAAATTATAGTGATTTAATGAAGAAAGTTATGAAGTCTCAAGAATAAAATAAGAATATTTAAGAACAACTTTGAGCTTCAAAGGTTTTACTTTATAAATTCTGAAACATAAAACAACAAGTAAAAGCCTTATTTTTACAATAGGTCTGAGTACCTATTTAAACTAATAAGTTAACAATAAGATAACTATCTAATGCTACTTTCTAGCAAATCGTCTATCTAACAGATAGGGTTTATCTTTCACATGGATAAACATTAACATTAAGATAAACTCGAACTCCAGCTGTTGATTTGTCATCTCCAGCTGTCATTCATGGTATGATGATTTCATCCTTATCTTCAAATCTTCATTGCATGCTTGGATGCAGTGCTGGAAAATCTTCTAAGTGTTGATGACCAAAGGATCGATGAGGATGTTCTTTCCATCGCTTCCTTGGACTGTCCATCGGTCCTCTGGTTGTACTATCCATCGATCCTCTGGTTGAATTCCAGACTTAGTCGATTCTGCCTTGATGTCTTCATTGATCTTCTGGTTCTTCATCACTTGTTGTTTTTCATTACTTTTTTACATCATGAGTTATGGGGTTTAACAATCTCCCCCTAAGTAATGAAATAACAAACATATTCTAATCTAGACACATATGTGAAGAACATACCCTAATCTAGTAGAAAAACATCAAACTCCAAATTTTCATTGGATGATGAAATTTCTTTACAATACTGGAAACAAAATACATCAAGGCAAGATAAGCAAAAGTTTTGACTCATCACTASCTACCTGAGTATATCTCTTTGAAGCGCAAGAGTAGTCTTCGATAAGCAATGATCGTTGATATCTCATGAATGAGATGACTCCCCTCTTCCCTTGTCACATGGTTTCTGCCTAGTCTTTCTCTAATGTGTTTTTGAAACCATTCAAGTGTATCTGTTGAATACTTGAAGGCTTCAATCAATCTGAAGAACTTTTTAACCCCGAACTCATTCTTGTAAACAAGTCCAAGTTCAGGTTGAGTAAGAATTGAAGCAGAACGTATCTCCTGCATACCTTGGAAGTCTTCGTTTGGAGGAGCGCAGGATAATCTTTCAACGCCTAGCTAAAAGCAATTTCAAAATCAGTTTTGGCTCTGAGCTTTACCAGGGACTCTATTGTCTTTACTATATCTCGGTTTGCCATTCCAAACCTTATGCCATGATCCTGCCTTTGAGCTATGTAGGCGTATAACTCAATCAAGTCGTACGGGTTGAGATTGATGAGGTCGTTTTCGTTGAACACGCTAACGATCCCACGGGCTCTCTCCACGGTGCACTTGATGTATCTGATAGCTCGGTTGGCAAAAGACTTTATTTTCAAGTACACAACTCTCCTTATTCCATCATTCGAAAAGACAGCTCGAGGTTCTTGAGTAGTTTGTCTGACGAATCRATGGTGTAGAAGGTTCATTGACTCAGGCGATAGGATTGGAGGATTGGTTGACAAACTTTCATCACGATCTTGATACATGTATTGATGGATATTTTCCATCAAGATTGGTTCCTTGGGCGGCAATTGAGGAAGTCTCCTGATCGACTCCATGTTCTGTATTATCTCATCTACCAGGCCTTGTGGAGGTTTCCTTGAGGAATAGGAAACGTCCGCATGCACCACTGGTTGATGGGTTAAGGGTTGTGTTTTGGGTTGGGGTTGTGTATGGGTAGAGGGTGAGTTTTCTTTGGTTGGTTGGGTAGTTTCTGGTGCATGGGTTTCTGTAGGGGTTTGGGGTCGTTGGGTTGTTGTAGGTTCTGGTTGTGTGGAAAGGGTGAAGGGTTGTGTTGTACGAGGTGTTGGAGAAGGGGTTAAGGGTAAGTTTATTGTGTGTGAGGAAGTTAAGGTTTGGTTTGGAGGTGTGGTTGGCTCTTCATCGGTTGATGAACTCAACACGATGGGGTCTGGTGTTGTGGCTAAGGGAACTTGAATATTCTGTTCATCATTAGAGGGCAAGGCCTCTGGTTCCCTTGCTTGGGTTTGTTGGGTTGATGGTGGTTGTTGTGGTGGTGATGGTTGCTGTGGTGCAGCGGATTCTGTATTTTGTGTAGCCGCCACCTCTTTCTCCCCCTCATGAGGTCCAAGACCTTGATCATCGGGATCTGAGGATCTTCATGTCGTCTGCGTTTTAAGGGGCGGCTTGAAAAGCAGGAGGCTCTCGATCTGTTTTTCTTCCACAGGCAAATGTGGTCGGTGAGAGTATGCACCCGATCTTTGTTGCGCCGTTGTTCCATGGTGCGAAGGAGAGTGTTTTTTCGGTCTTGTTGTTGTTGAAGGCTCCTCCTTAGCGCTATGGTGGGTTCAACAGATCGGACGGCAAACTTTGCACTTATCTCATTGAAAGATGAGATGAGTGCCTTGGACAAAGCCTGAAGATCGGCTCTGGTGGCAAAATATGTGCTTGGTGGTGGTGGTGGAGATGGCATAGAGGTTGTAGTAGATGGTGGAGGATGGGGAAGGTTGGCAAGAAGATCCCTCACCTCTACAGTGAAGGATGAGAAGGCTGCTCCATAGGAAGGGCTTGTAGAGGGAGGTGGGAGTTGAGTCTGTTGTGGGAGTTGGGCAAGTATGGTTGTGGGTAGTTGAGTGAGGGTGGTTTGTATGGTGACCATTTGGGGGGTGAGGGTGGAAAGAGTTTCATCGACTGATGAAGTGGATGGAGGTTGAGGTTGGGGAATTTGGGAGATGATGGAGGCGGGAAATTGATGACGATTGCGAAGGATGGTTTGTAGTTGGGTGATGTTGTAAGTAAGATTTTCATCAGCTTCAGTTGCCTGAGCTGTGAGGGTTGCGAGTGATTGGATAAGGATTTGGTTTCTTTGGGTGGCTAGAGAGGATGAGGTGTTGTGGTATTGGGTAACTGTCTGTTGAAGCATCTGTAGGTGGGTAGTGTTGGCTTGGGTTTGGGTTTCAATTTGGGGTGAGATGATGTTGGAGGATGGCAAGGGATTGGTGGAGGTCTGGGGTATCGGGTGAGGGTTGGTTTTCCACAATCCCTTGTATGATGAGTTTAAGGTCATCCAAGGACCGCGTCACTGTATCAACATAGGCTTGGAACTCAGCCTTTGTGACCAGATCTGCTAAAGGGGTAACCCCTGCAGCAACAGATGCTGCAGGTTGGGCCTCTGTTCCTGAGGCGCCTTCTTGGCCTTGTGCGAAGGTAGGCCTTGAAGGACCTCCATCATGTCCTTGATAGCCTTCAAGAGAAGAACTATCTCGTGATGTTTGAACATCCTCTTCCTCTTCCTCAGCTTCAGAGGCTGAGTAAGTGAAGCGGATGTGTGTCCTTTTCGGTAGATCAAATACTGAGGGGAGTTGTGCACGAATGGAAGATCGCTCTGAACGATCTATAGGTTCAACTTCAGAAGCAACGAATGCTTCTGTGTGTGTGATGGGTTGAGGCGAGCCTTGAGGCGAAGGGGCTCTTGTCTCTTCATCACCTCTCTGTTGAGAGAGGGGTGATGGTAAATGAGTTTCCTCGGCTTGTTCATCTCCAGAGGCCCAAAGAATGGCCTCTGGATGGCTGGCTGGGGTTGGGGTGGGACTGGGTCGTCCTGTTTCAATACCCCTTTGCCTTTGATCGTCAGGGGTAGTAGATGTGGGTGCCCTTTGGATAGTAGGTTTAGGAATATTTTGAGTAGGGGCGGGGGAAGCACGAGCATCATCATCATCATCATCATCTTCATCATCCGATGAAGAGGATGCTTGTGCTCCCTCGTTTGGAGGGGGGACGGCTCTAAGTGCTCCGAGGTAGCTGCCCTTGGTTCTTGGAACAGCATGGAGAGTTCATAGGTCTTGCGTGTCTCACTTATCGATGGTATGATAGTGAGCATAGCCCGGGACAGCGATCGGTTGATACTGTATCCTTCCTTCGAAAGGGTTTGGCGGTGTCCTTGCATCTTGTAGATTGGGGTGAAAGGCTCCACATCAGGTAGTCCGTGTTGCACCATCACGTCCCTAACTAAGAGAGCAATGAAGCGGGGAAAGAGGACTGTAGATAGTGGCTTTCCTGCGGCTTGAAGTTTGCACTTTTTGATCACGGCCGCATGAATCTCGTTGTA
>NW_020202020.1:31628-34229 GCF_001531365.2 Cynara cardunculus var. scolymus
GAAACGTTTTTCTTGATTATTAAAATGTAATAATCATGAAAAAAATTGGCGGTATAAGTTTTGGATGATATGATTTAAAGAACGTGAGCCGTCGTGATAGTACATGCCATTAATGAATTGGACACGTGTCAAGCTGGGGTTAGGGAGGGAAAAGATTGAAACGGCTCATGGGGGACAGCCTGTATGGTGTCAGGCGCGTGGTAGGATGACGTCGTGCCTTATTTGAAATAAAGATTTATTCCAAATAATATCTTGGAGAAGACGTTTCCCCGAAAATAATTATTTTATATCTCATCTAATTGTAAGATTAATACTAATTACAAAGTTTTTGTCTTCTAAAAACTAATGTTATAGTTTTTAGTCACAAAAGCTGCAATTTTGTATAATCTTTAAAAATGGTTTTCAATTAAGATGAGTTTGAGTGTAAAATGTATTTTCAWGGAACCAGAGGAGCTCTGGTTATGCATGACAGAGTGGGTGCGGAACCAGAGGAGTTCTGGTTGTAATGTCGATGAAGACAAGTAGTGGTGTTGGATTTGCATGATGTAGAGGCTTTGGTTAACAAACCAGAGGCTCTGGTGAAKTGTGGCAATCCATTTTATAAAACCAGAGGAGGTCTGGTATTATATTTATATATAGCATTTTATGTGACTGGAGGCTCTGGATAGTAGAACCAGAAGCTCTGGATGGAAAATGCAAGTTTACAAAAGTAAGCTTTTGCTCCCCCTCAAATGATGCATATGGATTAAAATCAAAGACTCCCCTTCACTTAGATAAATTTTGAGAAGTTTAGGAGACAGAGGCTCTGGTCTATACAACCAGAGGCTGTGGTTCAGAGGCATGGCTTGTGACTTTTTGAAAAGCTCAAGGACATTGAATCCAAAGGCTCTAGTCTATAGAATCAGAGGCTCTGGTTGAGAAGGCAATGAGTGTCATGAACAAGGAAAAAGAATCGTCTTTGAAACCAGAGGGGCTCTGGTGACAAAGACTTTGAATCCAAAGGCTCTGGTCTTTAGAACCAAAGGCTCTGGTTGGAAAAACTATGAAAAGGAATATGAAAGGAAATGGTTAAGACTATATGGAGTGGGATAAGGGAAACTCTTTGAGACCAATGGGACATTGATTACAAAGAGTTTGAAGCTGGAGGCTCTGGTTTGAAGAAGATATTGCAAGTAGAGGGGGAAAACCAGAGGCTCTGGTCTTTGGAACCAGAGGCTCTAGGAGGTGAAGGTAAAAGAAATAATGAGTAGAGTATGCAAGAATCCAAGGATTGAGACATTGACATCTCAAAGTGTTGGAGTCCAGAGGTGCTGGTCTATAGAACCAGAGGCTCTAGTTTGAAGAAAAAAGGACTTGGTTAAAAAAATACCAAGTATTTGCATTGTACCAGAGGGGCTCTGGTTACAAAGACGAAATTTTGCCAATTAATCGAAGTCATTCTAAATGGCCAGAGGCTCTGGTCATTATGACCAGAGGCTCTGGTTTAGGATACTTAGAAAATCCATGGCTAAGTTATTGTATCACTTATGGGCATAACCATGAGATATTGAAGATCGCTGGTTTAAAGATAATTATTGCCTCTAAGTGGTGAGATTCARCATACCCATCTTGCTGACTAGGAATAAAAACCGTTTCTCATCAAGAGCTTTTGTAAAAATGTCAGCAAGTTGAATCTCAGTTGGAACAAAATAMATTTCTATGTTACCTTTTTCAACATTATCTTTCAGAAAATGGTACCTTACATCGATGTGCTTGGTCTTGGAATGCTGTACTAGGTTTGCAGAGATTGCTATGGCGCACTTGGAGTCACAGAGGATTGGGACTTTGTCATAATGGAAACCATAATCCTTAAGTTGAGTTTTCATCCAGAGAACTTGTGAACAACAACTAGCAGCAACAACATATTCTGCTTCTGCTGTAGATGTTGATACACAATTTTTTTTCCTAGAGGTCCAACTTACTAGCTTGTCCCCCAAGAGTTGACAGCTTCCAGACGTACTTTTTCTGTCAAGTTTACATCCTGCATGATCTGCATCTGTATAGGCTATAGATCAAAGCGAGAGTCCTTTGGATACTAGAGACCCAATGAAGGAGTTCCCTTAAGGTATCTGAAGATCCTCTTGACTGCAGAGAGATGCGATTCTTTAGAATTTGCTTGATATCTTGCACAAAGACATGTGGCAAACATAATATCAGGTCTACTAGCAGTTAGGTACAGGAGTGATCCAATCATGCCTCTATAGGATGTGACATCTACAGATTTGCCTGATGGATCAGCAAATAGCTTAACTCCTGTTGCCATAGGTGTTCTCATTGATGATGAATTGGAGGGAGAGTATTTTTTTCAAAAGACCAGTCACATATTTGGACTGATTGATAAAAATTCCGTCTGGAACTTGTTTTATTCGAAGACCAAGGAAGAAACTAAGCTCTCCCATCATACTCATCTCAAATTTGCTTTTCATCAACTCTGAGAATTTTTCGCAATGTTTTGCATTTGTAGAGCTAAATATGATGTCGTCCACATATATTTGAACAAGTAAAATGTTACCTTTATGCTTCTTGAGAAAGAGATTTGTATCGATTGTACCTTTTTCGAAG
>NW_020202020.1:38239-39486 GCF_001531365.2 Cynara cardunculus var. scolymus
TACCCGTGGACGTTTCTTGGACTTGTGGGAGTTGTGATGAAGAGCCTTCTCCTGCTCTGTGAGGGAGGGGGCCTCTGCCTTTCTTTGCTAGAGCCTCTGCCAGGGATGCTTTTAAAGCTTCAAGAAGCACTGGGTCGTCTCTATATTCCTCTTCATTTATTGCCTGTGGAGTCTATGTGCTAGATGACGACCCCTTCTGTGGTGACTCTACAGCTTTCTCTTTACCTTTGCCTTTAGGCTATGGAACCTTTTCCTTGCCTTTAGAGAACAAGGCAGCTGTAGAGTCCACAATCTTGACGCCTCTGGCAGGAGTCTTCTTTGGCTCTGGTTCTTTCTTCTCAGCCTTCTTCTACCCCTCATGACGATCATGATCATCACCTTCTTGATCGTCATGGTTCTTTTTGGCTTCTGCCTTGCATGTGTCCAGGGGAGCCTTCTCCAACCTCTGCAATATTTTGGTGGACGTCTTCTTCATCTTCTTAATTGCCTCATTTGCAAGCTCAGAGGCGTGATTGATGTCAATCTCTGTCGACCATTTCAGTTTGGAGACGCTTCTGTAGATTTCACTTCTGAGGTGGTCACCCTCTTTCACGAGTTGTGATGTGCAATCTCTGATAGCTGTGTTGGAGGCACGTGCCTCTTTGAGAAGACGGCCTGTATGCTTACACACGAGATTACTCAGAGTTTCAACCATAGCATCAATCTCTCTGCGGGTAGCTAGGTGATTGATGTTGGCCGTTGAGGGCTTGGTATCAATACCGTATGTCACCGCAGAGGAAAACATGTGCTTGATTTCGTCTTTGAGAGAGGAGTAATCCGTGTATCCTGTAGAGATGAAGTCGGCAGAGAATTGGGCGGCCATCTCTGACAGTTCTGATTTGAGCTTCTGGATGGAGGAGGGGTTGAGAGAGAGTGCACTAAAGGCCTCTGCAAGGTCTTCTTTCTGAAGGACAGAGCTCTTAAGGGTTGAAAGTGTAGACTTGAGTTCTACTGTTGTAGAGCTAAACTCCTTCAGAGCCTTTGTTATTGGAGAAAGGTCTTCTGCCACCGTGCGGGAGATAAACAAGCTTTCCAACTCGTCTATCTTTTTGAATACTTTTGTGGCAAAGGTTTGAAGCTCCCCCTTTGTCACATACATATCCTGGGTACCTAAACCACCAACACATGGTGATTTAGTAGCCTCGGAGCGTGAGGTGCCCTCAGCGACTGGTATAGCATAGTCTGCTCGGGGACTTCTACCAGATCCT
>NW_020202020.1:40181-41692 GCF_001531365.2 Cynara cardunculus var. scolymus
TTATGAGTGGTAGCGTCTGCCGGGCTCTCTTGTGCCACAGCCTCTGTGACTACAGGCTCTGTGACCACAGGCTCTGTTGGTTGAGCCTTATTGACTTTCTTCTTTTTAGGTAGAGGAACACTTGGGCCTTCTTCTTCTGCAGGCCTCTTCTTCGCCTTCTTTTTCACAGAAGAGTCGGCACCCTTCTGTTTCTTCTTATGCTTCTTGAGTGGGGGACTTGGGATTCTAGGGACTGCCTCACTCGTCTTATCAGCCTCTGCAGGCCCCTTCGTACGTCCCTCAGCCCTCATTTTTTCGATTCGCTCTCCTAGGGGGATTCCTATTTGTGGTGGTGTCTCAGGGACCGGTTCTGGTCGCCTGAATCCACGTCTATAGGCCTTTCTATCTCTGTGGCTTAGAAACCTAAGCATGGCTCTTGATAAAGGTCTAGGGCTTCTGTACCCTTGCCCATGCTCGGTTATGTCGAATTCCTTGAACGGGTACAGCCTTGTCTTTGGCTCCACAGAGGGTAGCTTTGCTGCTATCACATCTCCAAAGACTAGACCAATGAAGCATTGCATAATGAGGTTAGGTTGGTTCATGTCTTCCTTGGCCTTCTTTTGTGCCTTGACCTTGGATTTTTCGCCCCTTTGACTCGCTCATTTCTTCTTGATGAGACCTACCATGTCCTCGAAAATTAGTTGGGCATAATCGAGTGGCAAGTTGAAGTAGATCCCGTAGACAATGGACATCATCGCGTGCGAGGTTTGGTCTTGACTACCCACCTTTCCTGTTAAGCAGCAGTTTATAATCGAGAATAGGGTGTTCCAGACAGGGGGTCATCCTTTGCGTTTGAACTGACTTCGTTTGACAATTGGGGTCACATAGGAGTGGAATTCGAGGAATTGAATCAATTCCTCGTCAGTCGGGGTAGCAGCATAAGCATTCAGGGTAAGATCCTCCAGTGTGGGTAAACGCAGGGCAGTTCTCAAAATGTTCACATTAAGTTCCAAAGGAACCAAGGATTTATTAATTGGGTGTGAGGCGTATCCAATGATGGTCAATCCAGCATTATCGAGAGTTGTTATGTAGGAACTTAGGAGAAATTGGGGTAGGTATGGTTCGGGGGTTGGTTTGGTAGCAGATAGGGCAAAGAAAAGAGGCTGATTTCGAATTATTTCAAGTAAAGGATAGGTAAAATCAGGAAAACCTGTTTCAGATGGGATGAAGAAGTAGTTGTTTGGCTTTTTGACGAGCACGACCTTCTCGTATCTGTTTTGGACGAAAGACAGTGCGTGGGAAGTCAGTGCTTGAGCTTGGGTCATTTCATTGTCGCTCGAAGCATTGACGGATTGGGCAGATACGGATGAAGAAGACATTTTGCAGGTTTTTGCTTGAAAAATATCTAGTTGCAGGTTCGCCGGAGTATTTGAGAGTGGTAAAGGTTTTTCATTTGGGGGGAAAGAGGTATTTATAGGGAGGGATTTAAAATGAACCGTTTTATTGACGAAAGGTCGTGATGAGTGGTTTTG
>NW_020202021.1:0-1388 GCF_001531365.2 Cynara cardunculus var. scolymus
TCTGTGATGTGTTTTGGAAAAAATTCAAGAGCCTCTGAGGATAACTTTCTCTCAAGAGGATGAATTGTACACACAAAAGCATAGTTTTCTTGAGTTTCTGGTTGTCCAAACTTAAAACTTCCTATCTGACTCTGTCTCATAAATCTCCTTGGAATGGAATCCTTCTTTTCAGAAGGTGAGAAAAAGTCAATATAGTCTTCAAAAGAAACATTTTCCAATGTTAAACAAGTTTTTGTGTCTGGAGCAACCAACAGCCTTCTTCTTTTGAAAATGGACTTAGTGTTAGGAATGTTACTTTTAAGATTCTTTGAGGATCTAAAGGTACTCTTAAGAGTTTTGTTGGATTTAAAACCAGGTTTGTTGTCAAATTCTGATAAACCCAGACCTCTTCTGCCCATGTTAACTTTTATCCTTTTATAAACATTTTGAGCCTCTTGAAAYTTTCTAATTTTGAGCTCTCTGTCAAGAACATCTTGATGTAAAAATTCTCTTTCTTTTTGGAAGAATTCTTTGACAGTAGTAACATTGCATTTCTCATGCTCTAACATCGTTAACTCATCAACCTTGTTTTTCAACTCCTTTTGAATTTCGGCAAACTTTTCTTTTGAAGATTTTTCCAAATTTACAAACTTTGTTTGAGCTTCTTCGAACGTTTTAAAATATCTATTTCTTTCCTCTGTGAGAAGAATGACTTCTTTTTCACAAAGAGAAAGTTTTTCTTTAAGTTTGTAATGTTCCAAATGACATGAATAAAGATTGTCAATGATCTCTATGTATAGATCAATTGATTCAGAAGAGTAGGAAGTAGAAACCTCTTGGTCATTTGATTCAGAGGAGTCAGAGTCGATCTTTGCCATCCCACAGAAGAATTCATCCTCTGTGTCTGAATCTTCCGAAGCAAGAAGACCCTTCTGATCATCTTCGTAAGAGGATTCATCAGTTACCAACTCACTAGATTGAGCTAGCAGAGACTTCTGTTGATAGTAGTCAGCCTTCTTTTTGTAGAAGGCTGCATCTCGTGGACCCCTCTGTGGAGCCTTAGGCCCTTTTGACCAACATTCGGCTGCAAAGTGGCCTGGCTTACCACATCTAAAGCATCCTTCTTTCGTSTCTTCCTTCTTCTGCTCCTCTATCTTCTGTGAAGGCTTATGCTCTTTCTCACTTGCATCAGATCTACCATCCTCTGTGAAGTTTCTTCTTTTGAAACTCTTGTACTCTTTCTTTTCACCGCCCTTTCTATATTCTCTAGTGATCAAAGCCAGAGTCTTCATCATCTCTTTCATTGTGACTTCTTCTTCAGAACTCTCTTCACTCTCTACTATCAGGATCTTCTTTTTCTTCTTCTTCTCCTTCTCTTCCTTCTTTGTTTCTCTCCCCTTACCAGAGCT
>NW_020202021.1:2753-5375 GCF_001531365.2 Cynara cardunculus var. scolymus
TGTAATTGACTTGCATGTTCTTATTGACAGAGGACCATTTTCCAGAACCTTTGTGAGAGACATCAGAGGTTCTGTCACACTTTACTTGCTCGAATATAAGGCTTCTGTCGTTAGTCCTCTGTTGTCTTCTGTGGAAGATATTCTTCTGTCAAGACTTGCAAAATACTTTTTCTATACTTTTACAAGAGATGAATAATGGAGCTAACTGTTTAAATGATAGAAATTGTTTGTTTTATCATAAAATGAAGATTTGATATAAATGAGTTTGGATTAACAATAATTCCATTGGCTGCGGTCTATTTGGAATTTTTTATGAAACGTTTTGATAAGGAAATAAGGGTGGCATATCAAGGAGAGGTGTACCATGGGATAAGGGTGGCATATCAAGGAGAGTTGTACCATGGGATAAAGGTGGCATATTAAGGAGAGGTGTACATTTGGATATAAGGGTGGCATTTGTATGTGTGTTGTATGATATAACTCTTTCTATTATATCCCTTAAGATTACCGTGGTCTGGAATCTTTATTTCTTTGTGATTTAAAGATTTAGGATCAATGTTCTTATTGGAAATCATAGTCTGAATGTTATTGAGGAGAAAAATATCAAGTTTGGCCTGAAACTTTATATAAACCTTGTTTGATTAGAAAAGGTTTAAAAGTGGCATTATATAAAACCTGATTGGTTCAGAGGTATGAGATTTGAATAGCTGAAAGCTTTGCTTGAAAAGTGGAAAGGATCTGGTATTATGTCCCTATTTGTTCAAATATTTGTTATATATATGAAATGTTGTTTTCGATACAGATTTTGGTGATTTTCACCCTGCAATAACATAAATAGGGTATCTCACTAGACCTTTCGGTCTAACCCTCATTTTGTGATTTTAACAATGTGTTGCAGGAGGTACGGACGGTAAGGGAAAAAGGAAAATGTAATATTTTCCTATATGCATTTCTGCTTGAAGATCTGTCTTGATGTACAGTTTTGATTGATTAGTACAAGAAATGTATTTGAATTTTTGGGGCTTATATTTGGTCATGTTAAATTCTTGTACTAAGGGACCTGAATGGGATAATATCATGTATTTCTTTTGTATGAAATATGTGTTACATGCAATGTGTGTTTTGGGGCGTTACATATTTGATCAGTATTTGACATTTATATTTATGTTTTACTTTAAATGGGCCTTATTTTAATAAAAATGAAAATAAACAAGTATGGATTTGGGCTCTTATAAGGCCAGCCCATTTTATTTCTTTAAAATCACATATAAATACTCCATATTCTTTGAAAACTCCCATTTTTTCATCCTGATTTTGCATAAACCTTTCCTCTCATTAACCTCTCTCTCTAAACCATACCCCTCCAGCCGATTTCATCTTCAAACAACATTAAAAATCCGTCAATCTTGAAGAATATTCAAGATTTCAAGCAAAAGGTGATAGACTAGTTATCTTACCTTTGTATAATAACAAAGATTCTCATTGTCTACACCTTCTTCTTGACTTTGTAATTAAATTTCTGGAGAATTCAGAAGGGGAGATTATACATGAAAAACATGAAAATGTCTTCAAAATGATGATAATTTATGATCCACGAACTTAGAACTCAATGAAAGCAGGATAAAACCTCATTGCATGTGGAAATTAATCATTAAAAGATGTATTTTGAAAAATGACAGATTCTGTTAGCACTTGTATCGACTGTATCTTTCAAAATAAAAGTCCAAATGTTCTAATTTTTCTTCTAAAACGTACTTTGATGAGTTATATTTCTAATACAACTGGTCTCACTCAAAAATAATATGTTTTGAGCCTTCAAGTTCTTGATACAAGATTATGGTGCAAAAAGGGCATTGTTGATAGAATCTTTCATTCATTTTAAAACGGTTATATATTCGCCAAAACTCAATGAAAATGGGTGATTCTTTTTCTGTAAGTTAGGTTTATGTGTTAGCTGTAAAATAAAGTTAAAATCACTCAAACATTATGAGTTTAGACCCCCCAAATGGCCGGCACTCGAAGAGTGTGCAATCTGTCTTGGGGACTGTGTCACTCAAAGTTGCAGGGTAATAATGAGTGCCTTAAACCCATCCAAAATTCTTGATATTCGGGAAAAATCTGTTTAACTCATTACTATTGATGATATAAAAATTTGGACTCAAAAAGAGTTATGGAAGGTTCCTTTTGACAGTGATTTGTGAGACCAAAAATTCCAGAAATAGAATTTATATTCTTTCCAAGTGTTTCTTCATGTGTTGAAGACTTGGATATAAAATATTGGACTATTTCAAAGAGCAAATGATATACGTGTCAACTTTAAATCATGAAAACGCAATGGCATTACATAAGACATACTTAACGTTATCTTTATCGAGAACCTATAGGTGATCTAATTTCTGGATGTTGGACTGTTTAGGAAAGTCTAGGGTGGACCATTAGAACTTCAAACATTGTCAAGCTCTTGGATATTCAAAACAGCAAACAAGTGAGTATTCACGGCCCCATTTTTAATGTTTTTATTTATTTAAACTGGGGGAAAAGCATGAAGTTATGCAAACTATACTGTTTATTTATAAAATTGTTGGACTAAAGAACTGTTTAGTCAAGATTTGTTTATGTCAG
>NW_020202021.1:6160-9734 GCF_001531365.2 Cynara cardunculus var. scolymus
ATACTAGTTGTGTACCCGCGCAATGCGGCGCGAGCCATGAATTTTAACTATTTTGAAGTTCTACTGGTTTTATAAGATAAGATTTAATGATGATATATGTTACACTTGGTCTTTACATATTAATACAATTTGAATAAATAAGAGTTATGGTTCCAATTACAGACTATCGATGAAAAAAATTGTATGACAGTTTTCAATTCAATATATTTAAAATCCAACATATTTAAACGACTCTATAAATGTGTTCTATTTACACCAAGAGTAAAAAACCAAGAAACTTGAGTTTTAAGATAAACACTCAAAAACAATAAAGAAAACTACAAATTTGATAGATTATAAGCCATGAAAAAACCAAAAAAGTTGTGTACCCGCGCAATGCGCAAGGATTTAAAAGGTTTACTAAAATTTATTCAATTTCGAAACATCAAATTATTTCAAGATGTCATAAGTCTACAACATTTGTAGCAAAAATAGATTCAAATAACTATCAAATTATAAATAGCTTCTGCAAGCATTTATAAAAAAAACCTTTAATGTGGAATGTGTATAATTTTAAACCTCTTTATAATTGTAATTATATGTGTAAGGAATAAGATTAGAAGTGACTATCCGATCCCATTGAGCAATCGATTTTATTGACAATCCTTTCTAAGGCAATATATCCAAACAAAATGATTAACAATTACAAGATCATTAAACTTTTTGGGCCATTCCTAATCCTAAGTGAATTTTTATTCAAAATGATTAACAATTACAAGATCATACAAGACCAAATTTTACAAAAAGAATGTGCCAACATCGTCAATATACAAAATGAGGAATATGTTTTGAATAAAACTTAACTCGACATCCTAATGAATCCAATTCCCATTTCTTCAGCAACAGCTTTAACCTGTATGGCAAGTCCCACATGAGTGCAACTGCCAATCTCAAGGCATGGTTAAGCATATGTGACTATGCTATATAAAGATTAAATAATCATGCACATAGAATTTTCCAAAATCCAACATATGACAGAAAAACAAAGTAACAATGATGAAACTTTGAAGCTAGAGTAGCAAACAACCATACAGGAACTTTGCACTTTTGCAGGTGGCATCTAAGTTTGCTGGATATAGTTACAAACAAATTATGTGATGGAAAAGTAGTAATACTGATAGATCATGGTGAAACAATAATAACACGAAGAATGATTATACAKCGAATCTAGCACTGGTAACATGAAACTGCTAATGCACCCAACTCTTGCCATGAACACACATGTAAAAAACATAATTTAAATTAAATCCAAAATATGACATTTCTTTTTCAAGAAACTGGCCAATCTACCTAAATAGGCAAGTTTGCATGTTCTAATCCAGGACCTTGAATGCAATTAAACTTGTATGTTGAGAGACGTTCCAAGTTTCAAATTTCAATAAGCAAGAGTTGGCTGCACAAGTTCATGTAAC
This sequence comes from Cynara cardunculus var. scolymus, assembly GCF_001531365.2. Lineage (NCBI taxonomy): Eukaryota > Viridiplantae > Streptophyta > Magnoliopsida > Asterales > Asteraceae > Cynara > Cynara cardunculus. The sequence goes on from NW_020202021.1 coordinate 7,612, forward strand.
ATCAAGCTACAAACCTGGTAAAGGTGTGAATTAACTTCTGAACAAGTTTGATGGAGAGTTTCAACAGGAGCACCACTAAGTTCAAATTGACCACCAGGTTCTAGAGATATACTTTGTTTTCCCTGAAAAAGAGTAACATAAATTATTTATAATGACAAAAAGAAACAAAAAGGGCAAAATTGTTTTAGAATTAAAATGGGCAAACAGCGTTGAATCAACATTTTGGCAGCCAAACATCTATTCCTATGCTGCCAAGGATATTTCAATATCAAATTTATATCATTTTTGGACTAAAATTGGTGATATAAGATGGGGCTTATCAGGTCTTAAATGATGCATGAGAACATAATATGAAAAATACGATGTACTTGTTTCCTTAATCTCGACCTTATGGTAGATTCTCGATCAGACTGTCTTTCTCCTCTCCCTTTTCAGTTCTCGGTCAATCTGCTCATAATTATTCACATGAAACAAAATTTGAGTTAAATCTAGAGAGTACAATTTGCATGTAATTTGTTCTAAGCTCTAATACTTTCACCTTTCTTTCTAGGTCAACATTTTCCTATGAAATTACTGTGATAAGACCCAAAGAAATGTTACTTAGAAAAACACACAGAAAACAACAAAGCAAGCAATAGTTTAAGACTGTTTTGATACAAACCAACAGTAGTAGACTGTTTCTACAGCAAAACAAGTTGTAGAAAATGTTAGGCTGCATATGTATGATAAGAATGTTTGAATTGATGCTGCTTCATAGACTATAGACATTGGCCAAATTAGCCAAACCAAACAGACCCTAACTTAGGTGCCGTTTACCAAACACTTACCTGAGTAAGCGTTTACCAAGTCACATTACTTTACCGATGAATATAGCAAGGATTAAAAATATTACCCGGTAGGAGCGAAGACAAGCAGCGAGATTTGTACCCGGTAATTAAGTGCAATGACTCTTACCATGGTTAGCGCTTACCGGGATAAATTGTTGCATACGATGCGTTTTGGTGAATAAAATCTTACCCGATAAGTAAGCGATAGTGTTAAATTTTACCGGTAGGCACTTACCAAATATTTAAGCAAGGAATGAAAGGCAGATATAATACAAACTCGGATCACAAATCTACAACCAAGAACAACATTCAGTTTTGCAAGTGTAAAACATCTGATATTCATTCAATTTAACGGACATAAATGAACGAACATAAACAAATGTAAACAATAGGTGATCCGTCGCTAAAAGCTACCTTATTTTCACATCAAACATCCCTGTTTAACACACTAAAATGGTAAAACAGAACAACATTGATGCGTTTTTATATGTTGATAGGTTCGGAACACTTTGGAGCGAAAAAGGGACAAAAAGAAGATTTTTGACAGCTTTACGAGACTATGGTATTTCAAGCATATCTAACTCGTCCAAGCTCGGATTTAAGTTATTCAAGATGATCTGGAAAGCTAACAAACAGCCCCACAATTTTTAAGTTTTGAGTTTCTGCATATTTGGACTGATTTTAAGACAAAATCGACATCGAAGGTGGAAAAGAGCTGCTGGACAGCAGCTGATGACAGCAGCCACGAAAGTCTGATCTTACCTTAAGGAAAACCTTCGTGGCTTTGTCATTGCAAAGACAACTACCCTGTGTTTTCTTTCTCCTGTATAAGAACAGTACCAGATGAACAGCCTGCTATCATGAACAGTACCAGATGAATACAATTGGCTCTTTCTAAGAACTGGACTGCTTTGATCTTCATATGCAGCCTTTTTGGATCTGGATGATGTTTCATTAAAACTTTTCACCCAAGCTACTACTGCCACATAAGAACATTAAAACATCATTAGTGTTGCATCTTTGAGGCAGGCACGCACACAAACAAAGACAAAAAGGTTCACCAGACCTGCTGGGATGATGTTTCATTGTGTATGGGTTATGGAGCGCGTAAGTATACTTGTTTTTCTCTGTAGCCTTACCCTTGCAAGCACAGAGGTGATATCCGCAGTTTAGTAACCATATGGCTCCACCGTAGAAACAAAGGCTTGCCTTTCGAAAATGAAGAACATAGGTTGAACTTTGATTTTCTTCATTAATGGCTATTTTGGTGAAATTCTTGAGTATTGATCTTGTAAA
>NW_020202021.1:9799-14315 GCF_001531365.2 Cynara cardunculus var. scolymus
TTTTAACCGTAGCTCGGATTGCTACGATTCTGGACATTTTAGAAAGCTTATATGTAGCTCTAAACCTGTCCTTTAGAAATTTTTTGGAAATAAGGCTTCTAGGTTTGTTATATTTGTGTCTAAAAACTGATAAAAAGTTGATTTTGAACTGTGAATTATAGTAAATAAAATGAGTTTAAATTAAGTTTAGTTAAGTTATTGTTGTCGGATCTTTATGAAACTTTGGATACGTATTACAGGTGTTAAATAAGATCACTTGGTCCTTCCAGAATGACCGTTGGACGACGTTTAGACATATATGGACGTAGAGCCTAATTTGGCTCGATTTTTGAATATCGAATCAAACCAAACTGCATTTGCAAGCACCTGCTGTGCATATAAAGTTGTTTTGGGTGCAATCTTCACTTTGGTCCAGCTTTAGTAGTTCATGTCTAGAAACTACAGGATTTGAATAGTTCCAACATCTCCAAGAATTCAATATTGGCTTCTTCCTGGTTGAATTGACACCAAGTTTTCTTCTATTGGATTGATATTCTTTTTTAAACTTCTAAACTATTTATATGTAGTTAGTTTTGGGTTTGTATGTAATGAGTATTGATTGCAGGGACAGTCATGGAATAGCAATAAAAAAAGACAGCAGAGTGTCATGGGTGATGTTAATATTTAGCTGTATCATCAAGCATGGGGGCAATCTGTAGTGACATTTACAGCTTCTTCTTCATTCATTCATCAATGGAGGCTTCCCACTAACAGTTGCTTTGCTTATGAAGTGAAGGTATAATTAATTTAACTCCTTTTGTATACACACACAAGCATTGGATATGAAATTTTATTCCACTTGTAGCAAAAGATTTCAGGTTGCTGCTTTGGCAAACAGTCGGAGCTATAAGAATCTGTTTATAATGGCACACACACACACACACTATGCACACAACAACAATAATAGATACACACACATGCACACACTGGAATAGGGCTGTTTGGTTGTTGTTTTCTGCACAAGATGATGCAGTCCCAAACAAAATGCAGTGTGTGAACAGGGGTAATATGTTTATAAACTCCTTGTTGACTCACTTTGTTATTATCTATTTCTCTCCACATACTTAAACGATTAAATTTACTCAACCATTACATCAACATATGATAGAGCAATTAAAGACTTTTAAACAGATAACATACACAGAGATAGAGATGAAGTGTAAACCAAAACATATGAACATGTAATGACATTTAGCTACAAAAATGAAAAATAGTGGATGAGAAAGCCACCTATGTTTCCTTGACAGTGTATCTGGCTAGCAAATATTTCTTTTCTTCAGCTGTAAGTAGTTGGTGTTCAGGAACTAAAATATGATCTTTAACATTCACCAACAATTCTGCCTCCTGTAATTGAAAGCCATAGCATCATTAGCAATTGCATGCTTGCAAGATCACCAAAGGACAGAAGCACCAGTTGCACAAATACATTAAAATAGGGTAGGAGTTGCATTAAAAATGTTGAATCAACACACAGAAGAAAGTAACAACAACGTAAAGAGGAAACAAAAATTAATTACCTGTATCGAAAGGAGAGTGAACCAACACACAGTAGTGAATCGATGGAGATGAGCGACGGAAGAAGAGTGAATGAACACACTGTGAATCTATTTTGAAGAACAACATCAGGGGGAGGGAGTTATATGTATAGATGAGGTTGTGATACATCAAATCGGTTTTGAAATTTGAAATTTGAAATCTGAAATTTGAAATTGGTAAGAGTAGAGAACGCAGTGATTTTGCTTTTCAAATTTCCTTTTCAAATCAAACTTAACAAAACATTTGTAACAATTCTTGCCTCTCAAATTTTCTTTTCAAATCAAACTTAACAAAACATTTGAGTCAGATTTTGCTTTCTTTAACATATATTTTTAAACTTAAATAGAAGACCATACCTTATATGATATTTGAACAACTGTACCAGCTCAAATTGAAAACTCAAAAACACAATTCAACATATTGGTTGTTTAATTAATATCTTTTTCTTCTTCAATCGTTCAATGAACCAAAATAGGATGAAACTAAAAGTTGGAAACAAACCTATAAAGTTGAGCACAAAACAACCACCGTGTTCATTGATCGTCTTCTAAACAGTCCTGAAAATGGATAATCTGAATGAACAAAGGAATGCAAAATTTATTGATTTATGCCACGAACAGATTGAGAGATGAGAGATAGAGATGAAGCGTAAACCAAAACACATGAACATGTAATGATATTTAGCTACAAAAACGAAATGAAGAACCTGAGTTTTGAACAACATGTAAACCAAATGAATACCTCAGGGAAATCGCTAGGGTTTTGAAGAGTGTGGAGAAATCAAAACTTCAAATTTATGGTTATATGCACAGATGATCGAGATATACAATTTTAAACTGAAATCGAAGTTTTCCCCTTTGATTAATAATGTACCTGGATAATCGATGGTTGTGGTCAATGATCTTAAACTGTGGTATGTGGTCTTAAACTGGGATCTGCTACCTGATTATCGATGACAACGTCTGCAATCCGTTTCTTGACATCCCAAAAGACTCATAAAAATCAAAATTTGAACCAAATCTATTAGCCAAAATGTGAAATACAATCAATTGATTCTAACCTGGAGAGTGTTGTAACCACTATTCACCTGGTGCAGTCTTCAATTAGAAAGAAGTGAAAGGCAAACAAAATTGAAGATGCATGGGTCTTGAAGGAGGAGGTGGAAAGGAATGGCGGTAGGGGAATCTTGAAATCAATTTTGGGTGAATTCATTTTGAATTGTTTCAATATTAAGGCGGGATAAAGTAGCAACGAACAAAGTTTGCATCAATAGCTTGTACATTATGTTTAATAACTTCTTCGTAAGAGTTTTTTGAAATTTATGCATAAAATGGCAGTACTTTGTGCATTGTTGTTTGTAATTAAGATAAGTGTCTAAATGGTTATATATGTAGTATATATATATATATATATATAAACAAAGTGAGTCACATTATTGTATGTCAATTAAACAAAGTGTCACACCCCGCTAAAGCGGAAACACGAGATGTAACAGGTAAGCGAGTCACAGCAACAGTTAATAAATAACACCTTTAAAATTTTACAAAATAAAACGAGTTTAACACCAATAACCAAAAGGGGATAATGTACTGCTTATACAAAAACTTCAGGTGCAAACTTAATCGGTCTTGCCACAATTATGCTCCCAAAACAGTTCATTTCTTACTTGTTACCTGAAAAGCATGGAACATAAAACAACGTCAACTACAAAGAGTTGGTGAGCTCACGGGTTTTTCACATGCACAAACTATTACAATGCATAAATCGTTAATTTGCAAACTTATACGTAAACTTTTGCACTTAATAAATGTAAATCTACCACGATGCTTAACTTGAGACGCTGACCAATGTGCCCCATTATTTTACGAACGACCATAAGTAGCCCGTACACTTACTTAGGTCCCACAGTTCGTAGTAGTACTAATTCAGCGGTGGTCCAAATTCCACATGATTAGACTAAGAAAACATAGGTAATGTGCACCCCTTTCTGGGTGGGACAGTCAACACAATAGCGGCTATCCACAATACCACGGCCCGGGGACATACCTGAGTTAACAAGTAGCGTTTACGAACGGGGACTTTATTTGGAAATATACCCCCAAGCACATCAATTTAGCGTTTATTTCATAGTGCAAGAACAGTCAATATTTCATGACATCATAAACTTGACTAAACAGTTCTTTAGTCCGATGGTTTCAAACAAAAATTGACTAAACAGTTCTTTAGTCCAATGGTTGAATAAATAACAATATAGTTTGCTTATTCTCATGCTTTTCCCCTAGTTAAATAACCAAAAGCATTAAAAAGTGGGGCCGAGAAAACTCACTAGTTTGATGATGAATATCCAATAAGATGACGTCTGAAGCTTTCAACGTACGCCCTACTTTCCTAAATAGATTATAAATTATGTTTCAGATATTTTTGGGTTTCACAAATCACTATAAATAGGAATCTTCCAAAAGTTATTTTATGTCCAACTTTTCACATCATCCAAAATAATGAGATCAACCGACTATTCCAAATACCAAGAATTTTTTAGTGGGTTTAAGTTGCTCATTATTATCCTACAACCTTGAGTTACACAGCCCCCAAAACAGATTACATACTATTCGAGTAACAGTCATTTAGGAGGTCTAAACTCATCATTTTCGAAGGATTTAAATTCTATTTTCAAACTAACAAATTTGATCAGTCTCCAGAAAATATTATCCCAATTCCATTAACTTTTGAAGATGGCAAAGCCGATTTGAAATGCATGCAAGGTTCTTCCATTCTTCAAAACATATCTTTACATGATCGGACTTCGTATGCAAAGGGGCTTTCTCCTACTTTCTTAAAAATCAAACAACATGGATCATGGATTATCATCCTTTTTGAAGACATTCTCATGTCTTTGATGAATAATCTCCCCTCTTTAACTCTCCAGAATTTTAACTAAAAG
>NW_020202021.1:14850-22879 GCF_001531365.2 Cynara cardunculus var. scolymus
TAATCATCATAGCTAGATCCTAGTAAAATATAATTCTAAATATAGGACCTAAAATAAGGTGCTAACCTGAAACTCAGAAATGACAGAATGTCACAGTCTCCCCAAGCCAGAAAAATTTTGTCCCGAAATTTATTCGTCAAACTCAGATCATGACTTGTTTGAGAAAAAGTGGGGATACTTTCTTTTCATGAAATCTTATCTTTCCCACGTGTACTCCGGTCCATGCCTCGAAGTCCAATGAACTTTTACAATTGGGATCTTGTTGTGCCTCAATTGATTGACTTTCTGGTCGAGGATTTCGATCGGCTCTTCAATGAAGCGTAATCGTTCAATAATTTGAATGTCTTCCAAAGGTAGAGCCAATGTTTCATTGGCTGAACATTTCTTAAGGTTTGATACAAGAAATGTATCATGGATGCCACTAAGCTCTGGGGGCAAGTTTAGTTTGTATGCAACCGGTCCTACTTTTTAGAGTATTTCAAATGGACCAACATACCTTGGGCTAAGTTTTCCTTTCTTTCTGAAGCGCACCACTCCTTTCCATGGTGATACTTTTAAAAGGACTTTATCACCCACTTGAAATTCCAATGGTTTCCTTCGGTTATCAGCGTAGCTCTTCTGACGATCTCTTGCAGCTTTAAGTCTTTCTTGGATGATTGAGATGTTTTCTGTTGTCTCCTAGATAATGTCAGGCCTAGTCAGCTATCTGTCACCAATTTCCAACCAGCTGAGTGGGGATCTACATTTACACCCATAGAAGGCTTCGTACGGTGCGCACTGGATACTGGTGTGATAGTCATTGTTGTAGGAAAATTCAACCAATGGTAGATGAGTATCCCAACTGCCTCCAAAGTATATCACACAGGCTCGTAGCACACCCTCTAGCATTTGGATAGTCCTTTCTGTTTGCCCATCCGTTTGAGGATGATAGGAAGTACTTAAGTCCAACTTCGTGCCTTGTGACTTTTGAACTGATCGCCATAATCATGAAGTAAAACGACTATCTCTGTCTGAGATGATGGAAATAGGTACTCCATGATGCGATACGATTTCATTGATATATAATTGCACAAGCCATTCTGTACTAAAGTCTTCTCGAACAGGTAAGAAGTGCATGGATTTCGTAAGTCGATCCACTATGACCCAAATTGAGTCATATCCTCTCCTAGTCCTAGGTAACTTTATAACAAAATCCATTGATATCTGATCCCACTTCCATTAAGGAATCTCTGGTTGCTGAAGAAGACCAGACGGTTTCTGATGTTCAGCTTTCACCCTTGCACAGGTTATACACCGTCTTACGTACAAAGCAATGTTCTTCTTCATCCCTGGCCACCAGTAATATTCTCTTAGCCCTTTGTACATCTTATCAGTCCCTGGGTGAGTTGAGTATCTTGAGCAATGTGCTTCCTCTAAAATTATTGACCGAAGACTATCACCCTTTCGTATCCAAACTCTATCTCTGAAGTAACGCACCCCATCTACTCGAGTTTGGAATTCCTTCTCTAGGTGGTGCAGGGTTTCGTTATTTAGATTATCTGATTTCAACGCCTCTTCTTGAGCTTCAAGAATTTGCGTTTTTAGGTTCGTTTGAACCAGCATCCCCATGGCTTGTACCCTTGACGGTTTCACCCTTTCTTTCTGGCTTAAAGCGTCTGCTACCACGTTATCTTTCCCTGGGTAGTACTTTATTTCACAATCATAGTCGTTGAGAAGTTCGACCCATCTCCGTTGCCTCATGTTCAACATCTTTTGATCAAGGATATGTTGAAGACTTTTGTGATCAGTGAAGATGGTACATTTGTTGCCGTAAAGAGAGTGCCTCCAAATCTTATGTGCAAATACTACTACCCCCAATTCAAGGTCATGCGTTATAATTCTTCTCATGCACTTTGAGTTACCTTGAAGCATATGCAATGACCTTATCTTTTTGCATCAGCACACATCCTAAGCCTTGATGCGATGCATCACAATAGACCACAAAGTATTCCGAACCCTCTGGTAAAGATAAAATAGGTGCATTGCATAGTCTGTGCTTAAGAGTCTTAAATGTTTCTTCCTGCTTCTCTCCCCAAACAAACTTCTTGTCTTTCTGAGTTAAGGCTATGAGTGGTTGTGCGATTTTTGAAAAATTTGTGATGAATCGCCGATAATAGCCTGCAAGGCCAAGGAATTGACGAATTTCCGTCGGGGTTCCTGGGGCTTCCCAATTCTTAATGGCCTCAATCTTAGCAGGATCTACTTGAATTCCTTTTTCATTAACCAGATGACCAATAAATTGTACCTCTCGAATCCAGAATTCACATTTGGAGAATTTTGCGTACAAATTTTTGGTTCCGAAATAGTTCTAATATCATCCTCAAATGCTGCTCATGGTCCTCCTTGCTTTGTGAATAAATTAGTATATCATCGATGAAAACGATTACAAATTTATCCAGGTATGGTCTGCAGACTCTATTCATCAAATCCATAAAGACTGCTGGTGCATTGGTTAGCCCGAATGGCATAACCAAAAACTCATAATGACCATATCGGGTTCTGAATGTTGTTTTGGGAATGTCCTCTTATCGAATTCTTACTTTATGGTATCCAGATCGCAGATCAATTTTGGAAAAGTATACCGAACCTTGGAGTTGATCAAACAGATCATAGATTCTAGGAAGAGGGTATCTATTCTTGATGGTCAATTAATTAAGTTCCCTATAATCAATGCACATTCGCATTGACCCATCTTTCTTTTTAACAAATAGAACCGGTGCACCCCATGGTGAGTAACTTGGTCTTATAAATCCCTTATCTAATAACTCCTGGAGTTGATTTGACATTTCTTGCATCTCCGATGGTGCCAAACAATATGGTGCCTTTGCCACTGGGACAGCTCCAGGGATTAAGTCGATACCGAATTCGACTTGACTTTGTGAGGGTAGTCCTTGAAAATCCTTAGGAAATATATCAGAAAACTCCCGAACTACAGGGAAATCATCAATGCCTTTCTCCTTGACCTTCCCATCAATCACATGTGCCAGAAATGTAGCATAATTCTTCTTCAAGTACTTTCGCATTTCCATATATGATATTATCTTAACTCTTCGATCTGACTTATCTCCTTGAATCACAATTGGGTCATTTCCATCTTGAGGAATCCGGATAACCTTCTCCGAACAGACAATTTCAGCTTGATTTTTGGATAGCCAATCCATGCCTATAACTATGTCAAAACTTCCTAGTTACATAGGAATAAGGTCTATACTAAAATTCTTATTGGCTAAACTTAGAGTGCAATCCTTAATTATGTTTCTAGCCTTAATTTCTTGACCATTGGCAAACTGAATTACATAAGCTTCTTTCAACCTTTGGGGCTTTAGGTTAATCTTTGGCTTAAAGTCCAGTGATACAAAACTTCTATCTGCCCCTGAATCAAATAAAACTGATGCAAATTCATTATTCAAAAGAAATGTAGCTGAAACCACATTGGGATCATATCTAGCTTCTTTGGCTCCAATCTCAAACGCTCTGCCCCATGCCTGACCTTCTGGGTTTCCTTGACTTGTTGGTCGGAATTGGTTTGCTTTTGCTCCTTGTTTCCTCCTTGGGCATACATTCTTCATATGATCTGGGCTTCCACAATTGAAGTATAATCGTCTTCGGCAATCCTTTGTTGTATGACCCCCTAGGTGGCATCTTTGACAAATGATGCAATTCCTCCGATGCGGGTACTTGCATCTATTGCACTTAGTCGTGCCTCCTTGATTTACCGCCTGGGTTTGTGCTCCAAAATTTCCTACCACTCTCCTATTCTTGTCATATTTTCCCCCAAATCTTCGATTCCCCTGCTCCTCCATTTTTCTTTTTCCCTTGGCAAATTCTCTTGATCGAACCACATTATTCGTGAGCTTGGTGGCAATGTCTATTGGCTCCTGAAGAGTCTTTTGATTTGCAGAGGTGATGTTTCCTCTAATTTCTGGGGACAATCCCCAAATATATATCTCAATGAAGACTTCCACCGGTGTCACTAAATGTGGTACTAGATTCGCTAACTCATGGAATCGGACCGTATAAGCAGCTATATTTTTCCCTTTCATTTCATGATTCCATAACTCCATTTCTAACTTTTGGAGTTCACTTCTTGGGCAATATTCATCCTTGAGCAGTTTCTTAAATTCATCCCAAGAAAGCTGGTTAGCCGCTTCTCGACCCCTAGTTTGTACCAATGTATTCCACCAGGTAAGKGCCCTTCCTTGTAAAAACATGYCGCATATTCTACTTTATTTCCTTCAGTACACTTACTAATGTGAAGAACTGATTCCATGYTCTCRAGCCATGATAGTAATCMTACTSCTCWTTCRGTTCCRTGGAATTCTTTCGGGTTGCAAGATCTAAAAGATTTATAAGTGCATTCCCTAGCCRCCCTCGGCTCTGGATTGTWTRGTTGGTTAGCATTCATGCCAGCAGCCACTTGACTGACTATGTTGGGGAGTGCGGCCAGAAGTTGCTCTGACACAAGTCGTGCAATCTCAGGGTTTTCCCTTCTTGGCGGCATCTTTTAACGCCTAAGTCAGAAGGGAATTCGTCATTTTTATGGCAATAACAAGGATGATAGCTTCAAGTCATTTATATGATGCCAAGAGTGTTCATCGCACGAAATTATTTTAGCATTTATATAACTAAACAAAATGATTTCATATGCATTTCTCAAAAAGGTAATATGCTTTCATAGATGATTGAGGTTACAAAAAGTTCTTGAGTTTCTACGCAAGGGTGGATTTCCTATCACTAGACAATGTTTCAAGAATAGTAACCAGCCTATTAGCATTCCTAACAACAACATCAATATTCCACTTATCACCACACACTTGTACAACTTTCTAATCTCTCGCCTCGGTGCAATGACAGCATCTGTGTTTCTCATCATTCGTTGATGGTGTGCTTCCATCACATCGGATAGATTGTTCAGAATGTGTTGATGATATCCCAGCCGGGTCTGGTGAGTCTGAATATCTGATGCAATTCTCTGCACCCATTCTCGTTCAGCTGGGTTCATGCCCTGCGCATAGGATGTAGGCACTCTAGTCACTATTTGAGATAGCATGTGCCCCTCCTGTGGTCGTGATGGCTCTCCTCTTACTCTAGGGGAATTCTCAAATGTCACTCATCGAGGTACTGGAATACTTTTCCTCGGTGTAACTCTAATCCTAGAACCATGATAAGTTTGTGGTGGGACATCGGTTACTGGTTTCGATGGGGGTAACAAGGATGCTGGCAGGAAACAGATGCTCCACTAGTCGCCTTGTCCTCTTGTTCATATGGATCTATCTCTTCATTACGGGATGAGTTTCTTCTAGATCGGCGAACCGCGTAACCGGATTCGTCAGCCGAGTATTCACTAGGATCGGATGACGCCATAGTGATTCTGCGACATTAATAATCTTAGTTACTAGATGTACCATCTAACGAATGCTTGGTGATACAATTTGAAGCTTCTAAGCAAGACTTAAAGGTGGCAATAAAGCTAGAATTTCTATCTAGAAAGTCCCTGGTTGCATTACCTGAGGTTCTGGTTACATGACCACAGCCTCTGGTTATGTGACCAGGGCCTCTAGTTCATCTTACATAGGAAGGGATTTCTCACCCATCTGTCCTCTGGCAAACCAATGGAATTCTATTTCATTAATCGCTGGTTCAACATCCATACTTAGAATAATAATGGATTTCTCGTCCATCGATCCTCTGGTTCCTCATACTTTGCACTTACAAGAGCCTCTGGTTGCATGACCAGAGCCTCTGGTTCAACTTACATATTTTGAAAAGTACTAGGTAACCCGTCATCTCTGGTCTATTATGATCACTAAATCATACAAGGGATTTTCTACCCATCGCCTATGGTTCTTCTAACCGGCGCTTTTGGTTCAATCATGGACAACCAAATAAGGGATTTTCTACCAGTCGCCTCTGGTCTTTCTAACCAATGCTTCTGGTCCAACATGGACACTTAATAAAAATAAGGGATTTTCTACCCATCGCCTCTTGTTCTTCTAACCAGCGCTTCTGGTCCAACATGGACACTTAATAAAATAAGGGATTTTCTAATCCTTCACTTCTGGTCGGTCTACGGCAATGGATATTCATAATGAGTGCAACATATAAAATTATGCTTTTCATAACAATTTCTTTACTGGAGCATATCTCTAGTACAACCGATTAAGTTCTTCTTATTATTCTAAAATTAAACGCAGGTGATCAGACTTTCTTTAATTGACATATAATAATGTGACCCACTTTAAAATCATATGATTCTAAGTTATTTGAAAACCATTTTGAAATTTTTTGGTTATAGTCGATGGTTTTTAAGGAAAACCAGCGTTCTCTATAATTGAGGCTCTGATACCAAATCTGTCACACCCCGCTAAAGCGGAAACACGAGATGTAGCAGGTAAGCGAGTTATAGCAACAGTTAATAAATAACACCTTTCAAAATTTAGAAAGTAAAACGAGTTTAACACCAATAACCAAAATGGGATAATCTACTGCTTATACATAAACTTCAAGTGCGAACTTAATCGGTCTTGCCACAATTATGCTCCCAAAACAGTTCATTTCTTACTTGTTACTTGAAAAGCATGGAACATAAAACAACATCAACTACAAGGAGTTGGTGAGCTCACAGGTTTTTCACATACACAAAATATTACAATGCATAAATCATTAATTTGCAAACTTATACGTAAACTTTTGCACTTAATAAATGTAAATCAACCACGATGCTTAACTTGAGACACTACTGAGTCTTACCTGACCAATGTGCCCCATTATTTTACGAACGACCATAAGTAGCCCGTACACTTACTTAGGTCCCACAGTTCGTAGTAGTACTAATTCAACGGTGGTCCAAATTCCACATGATTAGACTAGGAAAACATAGGTAATGTGCACCCCTTTCTGGGTGGGACTGTCAACACAATAGCGGCTATCCACAATACCACGGCCCGGGGACATGCCCGAATTAACAAGTAGCGTTTACGGACGGGGACTTTATTTGGAAACATACTCCCAAGCACATCAATTTAACATTTATTTCATAGTGCAAGAACAGTCAATATTTCATGACATAATAAACTTGACTAAAGAGTTCTTTAGTCCGATGGTTTCAAACAAAAATTGACTAAACAGTTCTTTAGTCCAATGGTTAAATAAATAACAGTATAGTTTGCTTATTCTCATGCTTTTCCCCCCAGTTAAATAAGTAAAAGCATTAAAAAGTGGGGCCGTGAAAACTCACTAGTTTGATGATGAATATCCAATAAGATGGCGTCTGAAGCTTTCAACGTCCACCCTACTTTCCTAAACAGATCAAGATCCAGAATTTAGATCACTTATGGGTTCTTGACAAAGATAAAGTTAAGTTGCACCTCATTCAATGCCATCGGTTTTTTATAAATTAAAGTTGATATTTTATTACTTATTCTAAAAATAGTCCAAAATTTATATATTAAAAGAAATCAAAATCATTTACTCAAAAGCTGATTTTCGGACAGGTTATAAATTATGTTTCATGTATTTTTAGGTTTCACAAATCACTATAAATAAGAATCTTCCAAAAGTTATTTTATGTCCAACTTTTCACATCATCCAAAATAATGAGATCAGCCGACTATTCCAAATATTAAGAATTTTTGAGTGGGTTTAAGTTGCTCATTATTATCCTATAATCTTGAGTTACACAGCCCCCAAAACAGATTGCACACTCTTTGAGTGACAGTCATTTAGGAGGTCTAAACTCATCATTTTTTAGGTATTTAAATTCTATTTTCAAACTAACAAATTTGATCAGTCTCTAGAAAATATTATCCCAATTCCATTAACTTTTGAAGATGGCAAAGCCGATTTGAGATGCATGCAAGGTTTTTCCATTCTTCAAAACATATCTTTACATGATCGGACTTCGCATGCAAAGGGGCTTTCTCCTACTTTCTTAAAAATCAAAGAACATGGATCATGGATTATCATCCTTTTTGAAGACATTCTCATGTCT
>NW_020202021.1:23899-27242 GCF_001531365.2 Cynara cardunculus var. scolymus
TGAATTAGAAATTCCTTATATCCCTAAGTCTCCATGTTGAACCAAAAGCGCTAGTTAGAAGGACCAGAGGCGATGAATTAGAAATTCCTTATATCGCTAAGTATGCATGTTGAACCAGAAGCGCTGGTTAGAAGGACCAGAGGACCGATGGACGAGTCATCCATTATTTTTCTAAGTGTGGATGTTGAACCAGCGGCCGATGAATTAGAATTCCATTGGTTTGCTGAGTATGTATGTGGAACCAGAGGACCGATGGACGAGTCATCCATTATTTTTCTAAGTATGGATGTTGAACCAGCGGCCGATTTTAACAACTCTGCACTTTTGGATTTCCAGGTTAGAGCCATATTACAGGATCTTTATTTAAAAACTAAGTCTTTTAGGGTTAGCCTTATCCAGAATAGGATCCTGAAGAGGTCGTCTAAAAGAACAGAGGATAGAACAACCAGACGCTCTGGTCCGTACTAACACAGAGGCTCTGGTGACAGCTACAGAGGCTCTGGCGTCTCTTCACAGAGGCTCTGGTGTCTCTTCACAGATGCTTTGGTGTCTTTTCACAGAGGCTCTAGTTCTTCTTACAGAGGCGTTGGTCGCCCATACTTGATCGATTCAGCACAATAGCTGGTCTTTTTCCAGACTTGGACGTTTTGGCACAACATCATTTTCAGGAGTCCAATCCTTATCCCTGATAGCTTAATAAAACTTTTTAAGAACATCATTAGCATTAAATTAATGCTAACAGATCGTCTTATTTATCTTCTAAAGATTAGTTGTAGATCATATTCCGGCGGGTAGTTGACCAAGTTGGTTCATGCAAATGCCAATCAAACTCGAAACGTTTCACATAAAATAAAGTTGATATTTTAGTCTCGTTCCTTTAAAATTTTAAATTTTTCCCAAAAGTCTCAATTCCCTTTTGTTTAGTTGCCAACTATTTTAAAAGAGTGGCGATTCAAAGGTCCTTGTAAAACCGTTTTGGCTATTTTAGATTTTTGGGACTTAGCTTAGAGAAGTAAAAGCCCCATGGGCTTGGGCCTTTAGAGGCCAGCCCACTAATCCTCTAAAAGCCCCAAATAAATACCCCYTTCTCTTTTGAAAACTCTTCATTCTTTAAAAGTTCCAACCTTTTTCGTTCTCCCTCTCTAAATTTCATCACCTTCTAGCCGAACTCTTCCTCCTGCAAGTCTAGAAATTCCGCCGCATTCGGGTCGTTCAAATCTCCCTCGTCTACAAAAAGGTATGTTCTAAAAGCCATTTATTCCTCTTCTAGCGCTCAAATTCCTATTCTCTCTTCCTACTCAACACAAGTTTCGGGATTTAAAGTTGGTGAGATTAACCATCGAAGACTTACATGTGTCTTCATCGGATGATAATCTGTGACCCAAGGATCTTTTAATCCCAAAGAGAAGAAGAGAGTTCTCGCATATAAGKACCGATTGCACATTCGGGTGATTTGGGTCTTGCATGTATCTCTAAATCAATTCTCTCATCTTGTAGCTTACTGAAACCAAAATTCTCATTGTTTTATTTTCTTTTCTGGAATTTATTTAAGAGATGAGGATTTTGGTGTTAAAAGTCTCNGCTCCGCTTATCAGTTGCTACACTTGGACTGCTGTGACTTGATCTTAATCCCAGAAAGCAAATCCACTTCAACAGGCTTTCAAATCTGCTGTCAGATTGTTGCTATCAAGACAAACTTGAACCCAAATGCAACTTCAACATAGCTTCAACAACAACAATACTGCATTAAACTAAACCGGACAGATGTAAATCTTAAACCTGTCACAAAATATTAAACCTGTCAAGCTTGAGGTTTAAATCAAACACTTCCACATAACTAAACTGGACAGCATAAGAAGTTAAACCTGTCAATTCATGAATACACACCTGTTCTTGACAAGATGTTCAAAGTATTGAGTGATTTATCAAAAAGAATCAAGAATTAATGAACAAATTCAAATTTGGGTAAAAGGAATTAAGCGGATTAGAAGTCCGCTCAAAATACTTCTATGCACAAATTCTAAGTCCTAAACCGCTCAAGAATCCGCTCAATACTCCGCTTAAGAAGTAATCGGTTTAGGTATAAACCGTTCAAAAAATTAAAACCTAAACCTTGGATGACTTACCGAATCAGAGCACTAATCCGGTCAAGTGGTGACTGGTTTACCTTGAAATACAGACAAGCGGTTTAATAAACCGGACAGAACACTTTGATTAACAATTTCTAAGTCCTAAGCCGATCAAGAATAAAAACCGATCAAGTCCTCTCAAGACTAAAACCTAAACCGGTCAAGTCCGCTCAAGGGTTGATAGGTTTACACGAACACCGGGCAAGTGATGTGCGGTGATAGGTTTACCTCTCCGCACGTTCTCCGCTCATCTCCGCTCAAGTGATGTGCGGTGAAGATGAACACCGCTTGAATGGTGTGCGGTTTAGACGAACACCGCTTGAGAAATCCGATGAAGTTGTACGTGGTTTACCCTTGAAATCGAATGATGAATCGAATCAGCCGGTGAAAACTCCGGCCAAAGAGCGTGCGGTGATCAAGAATGAAGCTTGCGATTAGACTTGAAGATTCTGGCCGGACTCATTATCCGTTCAAAACTATATGGGCCAGATTAAGTTTAAGCCCAAAGAAATCTTAAGGTTTTAATCCGGATGAACATTGGACGGTTTAACACATCTAAACTAAAAAAAATATTAAAAACAGATCAAAACCAATCAAAAACACAAAAACACAAAAACAAAAAAAAAATTAAAAATTGGATCAAAAACACTGATTATGAAAAAAATCAAGAACACGAAAAAAAATAAAAAACCCTAAAAACCGATTAAATCTTGATTTAAGTTGATCAAATCACAAAAATTTATGAATAACAAAGATTCACAACACGATTTCGAGCATTTTGATCATATTTTTAACACAAAAACACAAGAGTTTTATGAAAAATCGGATCAAACAGAAAGAAAAAAATAAGAACACGAAGAACAAAAAAAATTCAGAAATTAAAATTTCACTTATCCCTTCGATTTCTGTATCTGATTTCTTGCATTCCAGCTCTGATACCAATTGTGTGTCCACAATATCTGATCAATTCTTCATTTCTTCATCACAACAATGGCAGATTCATAGATTTAACAATAAGAACATTCATATGATTCTTGAGAGAAAAAGTCAAACTTGTAAAGCTCAGTCAACTCTCTATTATGTATACGTAATCTTAYAATTAKCTCCTCTCACTTTTCCACTTCTAATCTAATTACAAAGATTAACCTATTTATATGGTCAACCTAACTAAACAAAGTCAAAGTCAAACTTCTATAAGAAAAATCAAACACGCT
>NW_020202021.1:27492-31132 GCF_001531365.2 Cynara cardunculus var. scolymus
GGGGAAAAGCATGAGATGAGCAAACTTTGCATGTTTATTTATGTGAAACCTCTGGACTAAGGAACTGCTTAGTCGGGTTTCTGAGTTTTGGTTAAAACCTTGGGCTAAGGAATTGCTTAGTCAAGTTTTGCTTGAAACCTCCGGGTTATGGAAMTGCATAGTCGGGTTTCTAAGCTGTATTTGTTACTGTTTTGCACTATAATATAAATGCTAAATTGATGTGTTTGAGAGTATATTTATCTAAATAAAAGTCCCCGTCCGTAAAAGTCCGGCCGTGGTATTGTGAATAGCCGCTATTGTGTTGATAGTCCCACCCAGAAAGAGGGCACAATTATCTATGTTTTCTAGTCTAATCATGTGGAATTTGTACCACCGCTGAATTAGTACTTTATCGAACTATGGGACCTAAGTAGTGAACGGGCTACTTCTGGTTGTTCGAAAATCAATGGGGCAAGTTGGTCAGGTAAGGCTCAGTAGCGTCTCAAGTATTTACATCGCGTTAGATTTACATTTATTAAGTGCAAAGAATTCGCATAAGTTTGTTATTACTCGGTTTATTCATTGTAATGTTTTTATGCATGTGAAAACCCGTAAGCTCACCAACTCTTTGTAGTTGACCCTGTTTTATGCCATGCTTTTCAGGTGTAATGAAAAGAACTTAATCGATCTCATTAGAAGTATGCTCTAGTTTTGAAACTATCAAGAAAAGCATGAGCCTTGTTCCACTTTTACGAATATCCGTTTCCTAGGATTAGAGGCACTAGTCAAGAAGACTAGAGACGATGGAAGTTGGAATGCTCAACTMTCGCTATCGTTGTGTCCGYAGAGGCTCTGGTCTTATGATCAGAAGCTCTGGCAGGGACGAATAGGAGAACCAGAGGATCCATGCATGAAATACTTGAACGACAAGTATAGGGGTTGCCACAGAGGCTCTGGTCTCACTACCAGAAGTTCTGGTTGGGGMAAGAGGTAGGACAAGAGGGTCGTTGAAAGGAACCCTTAGCATACCTAAGTATTGAAATTGCCACAGAAGCTCTGGTAGGCACTCTGTGAGGAAACAGAGGCTCTGGTCTTATATTAGCAGAAGCTCTGGTGTAGAAACCAGGGGTGTTGTCTAGGGATCCTAGCATGTTTGTTGAGACTTAGTGTTTTCTAGAAGTTTCCTCTGAATCGCTAAGATTTTGTTAGAGGATACACCTTAGTAACCAAGATTGTTCATGTCACAGATCTCGATGATGCCTTCAGATTCAAGCGAATATTCCGTTGATGATTCTGGATACGTAGTCGGTCGCTCCCAAAGGAACCCAACTGGCGGCGAAGAGGTGGACCAATATGACCAGGAAACAGTTTCTAGTGATGTTGCGGCCGCATCACAAGTGTCCTACCTACCCCCAATGGAGCCAGCACCTGATGTTCCGTCGCGAGCCCAGCAAGGTCCAAGAATCAGAGTCACGCCTCGGAAGAGTGTCCCATTACCACAGAGGGTGACATTCGGAAACTCTCAGAGGGTCGTAGGGGAGTCGTCCCAACCCCATGGTGGGAACAGAATGACTCAAATCGTGACTGGTATGCCGGCGACCTATCCACAAGGGATGAACCGATCTGAGAAGGATTGGAGGAGATGGATTGCGGATGACACGCAGATGCATCTGGTTCGACTCAGATATCACCACAACATCCTCAACAACCTATCTGAAATAGTTGAAGCGCATCACCAGAGCATAGTGTGGAATGGGGAAACTGATGTTGCCGCCATACGAGAAATTAGGAGGTTATATAGGTGGCTATTTGTTTGTAGCATGATGATGTTAGCACTAGGGATAGTCATTGGATGGATGTTGCTTTATAAGCAATTTAGAATGGATTACTCTTTTGATCATAAGTTAGAAACTCTGTTTTGTACTTAATATCGAAAAATCAATGCATGATATCTTNAGAGGTAGGACAAGAGGGTCGTTGAAAGGAACCCTTAGCATACCTAAGTATTGAAATTGCCACAGAAGCTCTGGTAGGCACTCTGTGAGGAAACAGAGGTTCTGGTCTTATATTAGCAGAAGCTCTGGTGTAGAAACCAGGGGTGTTGTCTAGGGATCCTAGCATGTTTGTTGAGACTTATTGTTGTCTAGAAGTTTCCTCTGAATCGCTAAGCTTTTGTTAGAGGATACACCTTAGTAACCAAGATTGTTCATGACACAGATCTCAATGATTCCTTCAGATTCAAGCGAATATTCCGTTGATGATTCTGGATACGTAGTCGGTCGCTTCCAAAGGAACCCAACTCGCGGCAAAGAGGTGGACCCATATGACCAGGAAACGGTTTCTAGTGATGCTGCGGCCGCACCACAAGTGTCCTACCTACCCCCAATGGAGCCAGCACCTGATGTTCCGTCGCGAGCCCAGCAAGGTCCAAGAATCAAAGTCACGCCTCGAAAGAGTGTCCCATTACCACAGAGGGTGACATTCGGGAACTCCCAAAGGGTCGTAGGGGAGTCGTCCCAACCCCATGGTGGGAACAGAATGACTCAAATCGTGACTGGTATGCCGACGAAGTGAGAAACTTTGTTTTGTACTTAATATCAAAAAATCAATGCATGATATCTTTTGGGAGGAATTTCTATTATATCCATTGGTTATGCGATTGAATATGCCTTATATCGATTCTTTGTCGTCTTCCTATCCTTTGTCATACGAGAAAAACATTTAAGCATCATCGAAATTTTATGGAAAGCTACCACTTTATGTTACCCTCAAACTTATAAATTCCATTCTGTTTAGGATTCAAAGAAATGCCGCCGAGAGGAGAAAACCCCAATTTAGCACAACTCGTTTAAGAGAAACTCATTGCTGCACTCCCTAACATAGTCAGCCAAGTGGTTGCTGGTTTAAATGCAAACCAACCCTCTAACTCATAACCTAGGCCACCGCGGGAATGTACTTACAAAACTTTCAGAGCTTGCAATCCCAAGGAATTTAATGGAACAAGAGGAGCGGTAGGATTATTATCATGGCTCRARAGYATGGAGTCCGTTCTACACATTAGCAAGTGCGCTGAGGGAAATATGATCGAGTACGCAGCATGCCTTCTGCAAGGCAGAGCACTCACTTGGTGGAATACCATAGTACAAACTAGAGGCCGAGAAGCGGCCAACCGACTTCCTTGGGAGGAGTTCAAGAAATTGCTAAAGGAAGAATATTGTCCAAAAAGTGAACTCCAGAAATTGGAAATGGAGTTGTGGAACCTTGAGATGAAGGGAGACGATATTTCTGCGTACACAACGACGTTTCAAGAATTGGCAAACTTGGTGCCACACCTTATGACACCAGAGGAGGTTCGGATAGAAAGATACATTTGGGGTTTATCCCCAGAAATTAGGGGCAACATAACCTCTGCCAACCCAAAGACTATTCAAGAGGCGGTAGAAATTGCTACAAAACTCACAAACAATGCGGTGCAATCTGGGAGACTAACTAAAGAAAAAAGGAAGATAGAGGAGTTCGGGGACCAAAAATTTGGAAGAAAATTGGACAGGAACAGGAGAACAACGAGAAACTTTGGAGCTCAATCACAGGTAGCTGGACAAGGCGATGTAATTAGATGTGATAAGTGCAAAGTTCCGCATCGAGGGAATTGCATTATCTG
>NW_020202021.1:32157-35743 GCF_001531365.2 Cynara cardunculus var. scolymus
AAGGCCAAGTTATTAACCATGGGGAGCACTGGTACTATTCGTCAAAAAGAAAGACGGATCAATGCGAATGTGCATTGATTATAGAGAGCTCAATAAGTTAACCATCAAGAATAGATACCCTCTCCCCAGAATCGATGATCTGTTCGATCAACTTCAAGGGGCAGCCTATTTTTCGAAAATTGATTTGCGATCTGGGTATCACCAAGTGAGGGTTCGGGAAGAGGACATTCCCAAGACAGGTTTCAGGACCCGGTATGGTCATTATGAATTTATGGTTATGTCATTCGGGCTAACCAATGCACCAGCTGTCTTCATGGACCTGATGAACAGAGTTTGCAGACCCTACCTGGATAAATTTGTAATCGTCTTCATAGACGACATATTAATTTATTCAGGAAGCCGGGAAGACCATGAGAGACACTTGAGGGCAATCTTGGAAGCACTTCGAAGGGAAAAGTTGTATGCCAAATTCTCTAATGAAAGAGGAATTCAATTGGACCCTATCAAAGTTGAGGCTATTAGGAACTGGGAAGCCCCTAAAACTCCTACAGAGATTCCTCAATTCCTTGGGTTAGCAGGCTACTACAGGCGTTTCATTGCAAATTTTTCAAAAATTACACAGCCGCTTACGGCCTTAACCCAAAAAGATAAGAAGTTCATTTGGAGCGAGAAGCAAGAAGAGGCCTTCGAGACCCTCAAGCAGAAGTGCATTTCATTTGGAGCGAGAAGCAAGAAGAGGCCTTCGAGACCCTAAAGCAGAAGCTGTGTAATGCACCCATCTTATCCCTACCAGAGGGTTCGGTTAAGTTCATGGTCTTTTGTGATGTATCACATCAAGGTTTAGGTTGTGTATTGATGCAAAAGAATAAAGTAATTGCCTATGCATCGAGACAACTGAAAGTGCATGAAAAGAACTATACTACGCACGACCTGAATTGGGAGCAGTGGTGTTTGCACTTAAGATATGGAAGCATTATCTCTATGGCACAAAATGCACCATTTACACGGATCATAAAAGCCTTCAGCACATCCTCGACCATAAAATGTTGAATATGAGGCAAAGAAGATGGGTTGAATTGCTTAGTGATTATGACTGTGAGATCAAATACCATCCGGGCAAAGCCAATGTTGTGGCCGATGCTTTGAGCTGGAAAGAAGGTATAAGGCCAACAAGAGTGCAAGCTTTGGGAGTTTTGGTCAATACTAGTCTGAAAGCTCAAATCCTAGAAGATCAAAAGGAAGCTCTAATGAAGGAGAACTTAAAGGATGAAACCCTGCATGGCATAGTGTCCAAATTTTAGATAGAATCCGATGGAGTGTGTTATTTGGGAAATAGAATTTGGGTACCTAAAATTGGCAATCTTAGATCAATCATTTTGGACGAAGCTCATCGATCAAAGTATTCAATACACCCGGGAGCAAACAAGATGTATAWGGATTTAAGAGCATATTACTGGTGGCCTGGAATGAAGAAAGACATTGCACTATATGTAAATAAGTGCGTAACTTGTGCAATAATTAAGGCCGAACACTCGAAACCTTCTGGTCTGCTCCAGCAGCCCAAAATTCCTCAATGGAAATTGGAGCAGATATCGATGGACTTCATAACTAAGCTACCCCGATCAGGAAAAGGGCATGCGCCATTTGGGTGATTGTGGATCGTTTGACAAAATCTGCTAACTTTTTGCCAATCTGAGAGAATTATAAGATGGAGAAGTTAGCTCAGATCTATATAAGCGAAATTGTCGCTAGGCATGGGATGACTATTTCTATTCTATCGGATAGAGACAGTCGCTTTACGTCAAGATTTTGGCAATCGCTTCAGCAAGGGATGGGTACTCGTCTAGACTTGACCACTTCTTATCATCCCCAAACTGATGGACAAACCGAGAGAACCATACAGACCCTGGAAGACATGTTACGGGCCTGTGTTATAGAATTTGGTGGAAGCTGGGACACGCATCCTCCTTTAGTGGAATTTGCCTACAACAACAGCTACCATACCAGCATCCATTGTGCGCCTTATGAAGCCTTTTATGGGTGCAAGTGTAGATCCCCATTGTGTTGGTTAGAAATTGGTGATAAACAGCTAACTGGACCCGATGTTATCCAAGAAACCACCGATAAGGTCGTAGTAATCAAAGACCGACTCAAGGCTGCTAGAGATCGACAGAAAAGCTATGCCGACAACCGGAGGAAACCTTTAGAATTCCATAAGAGTGATAAAGTTTTTCTAAAGGTCTCGCCTTGGAAGGGAGTTATGCATTTTGGAAAGAAAGGCAAGTTGGACCCTCGCTATATTGGTCCTTTCGAAATAATAGAAAGAATTGGACCAGTGGCATATAAGCTAAATCTGCCCCCAGAATTAAGCGCTATCCATGGCACATTCCACGTATCGAATCTCAAAAGATGCCTATCAGATGAAACCCAGGTTTTACCTCTTGAAGACTTGCAAGTTTTTGATCGATTGCATTTTGTTGAAAAACCCTTGGAGATCTTGGATAGAAAAGTTAAGTAGTTGAGACGTAGTAGAACACCCATCGTGAAGGTTTATTGGAATTCCAAGAATGGACTGGAGTACACGTGGGAAAGGGAAGACTTCATGAAGAACAAGTATCCCCACCTTTTCTCAAACCAACCATGAATTGAAGCGCAAACGATTAAAATTGGGGGTGAAATTTTTCTGGGTTGGGGAGGCTGTAACAACTCTGCACTTTTGGATTTCCAGATTAAAACCTTATTTCGGGATCTTTATTTGAAAACTAAGTCTTTTAGGGTTAGCCTTATCCAGAATAGGATCCTGAAGAGGTCGTCTAAAAGATCAGAGGATAGAACAACCAGAGGCTCTGGTCTGTACTAACACAGAGGCTCTGGTGACAGCTACAGAGGCTCTGGATTCTCTTCACAGAGGCTCTGGCGTCTCTTCACGGAGGCTCTGGCGTCTCTTCACAGAGGCTCTGGCGTCTCTTCACAGAGGCTCTGGCGTCTCTTCACAGAGGCTCTGGCGTCTCTTCACCGAGACTCTAGTGTCTCTTCACAGATGCTCTGGTGTCTTTTCACAAAGGCTCTGGTTCTTCTTACAGAGGCGGTGGTCGCCCGTACTTGATCGATTCAGCACAGCAGCTGGTCTTTTTCCAGACTTGGACGTTTTGGCACAACATCATTTTCAGGAGTCCAATCCTTAGCCCTGGTAGCTTAATAAAACTTCTTAGGAACATCATTAGCATTAAATTAATGCTAACAGATCGTCTTATTTACCTWCWAAWGATTAGTTGTAGATCATATTCCGGCGGGTAGTTGACCAAGTTGGTTCATGCAAATGCCAATCAAACTCGAAACGTTTCACATAAAATAAAGTTGATATTTTACTCTCGTTCCTTTAAAATTTTAAAGGTTTCCCAAAAGTCTCAATTCCCTTTTGTTTAGTTGCCAACTAATTTAAAAGAGTGGCGATTCAAAGGTCCTTGTAAAACCATTTTGGCTATTTTAGATTTTTGGGACTTAGCTTAGAGAAGTAAAAGCCCCTTGGGCTTGGGCCTTTAGAGGACAGCCCACTAATCCTCTAAAAGCCCCAAATAAATACCCC
>NW_020202021.1:36258-37719 GCF_001531365.2 Cynara cardunculus var. scolymus
GAGGCGTGTGACTCAAGGTTGTAAATTATTCTTGGGAAGGGTGTTAAACCCACTCAAAATCTCTTGATTCCGATGGTTGGCGGCTACCATCATTTGTCTTGGAAAGACATTTAATGGTTTCTCTTTAACCAAATAATTGAAATATCGGCTATATTTATGAAAATATTTGGCGATATTGCATTGAAAACGGCTTTACCCAACCTAAGTCATGGAAATTTAGAAGTTCATGTTAGTATTGGTTGCTCTGTCAGGAGGTCCGAGCAAGCGATAGCAGACCCTCTTAAGGAAACATTTGATATTTTATGGGGGAAAAGCATGAGATGAGCAAACTTTGCATGTTTATTTACGTGAAACCTCTGGACTAAGGAACTGCTTAGTCAGGTTTTTGAGTTTTGGTTAAAACCTTGGGCTAAGGAATTGCTTAGTCAAGTTTTGCTTGAAACCTCAGGGCTATGGAACTGCATAGTCGGGTTTCTAAGCTGTATTTGTTACTGTTTTGCACTATAATATAAATGCTAAATTGATGTGCTTGAGAGTATATTTATCCAAATAAAAGTCCCCGTCCGTAAACGCTACTTGTTAACTCGGGCATTGTCCCCGGGCCGTGGTATTGTGAATAGCCGCTATTGTGTTGACAGTCCCACCCAGAAAGGGGTGCATAATTACCTATGTTTTCTAGTCTAATCATGTGGAATTTGGACCAATGCTGAATTAGTACTTTATCGAAATGTGGGACCTAAGTAGTGAACGGGCTACTTCTGGTTGTTCGAAAATCAATAGGGCAWGTTGGTCAGGTAAGGCTCRGTAGCGTCTCAAGTATTTACATCGCGTTAGATTTACATTTATTAAGTGCAAAGAATTCGCATAAGTTTGCTATTACTCGGTTCATGCATTGAAATGTTTTTATGCATGTGAAAACCCGTAAGCTCACCAACTCTTTGTAGTTGACCCTGTTTTATGGCATGCTTTTCAGGTTCTAAGTAAGTTGTATGGACTTCTGGGAGCATTACTTGGATCAAGATCGATTAAGACAGAGTTTTTGTTGTATTTGAAAATATTTTGTAACCTTGAAATCTTGTCAAGTCGATGAACTGTATATTTTGAACCTTTGAAAAAGTGTTATTCTTAAACTGTTGCCAAGACTCGCTTACCTGTTACATTCCGTGTTTCCGCTTTAACGGGGTGTGACACCAATGAATTAGAATTCCATTGGTTTGCTAAGTATGTATGTGGAACCAAAGGACCGATGGACGAGTCATCCGTTATTTTTTTGAGTATGGATGTTGAACCAGCGGCCGATGAATTAGAATTCCATTGGTTTGCTAAGTATGTATGTGGAACCAGAGGACCGACGGACGAGTCATCCATTATTTTTCTAAGTATGGATGTTGAACCAGCGGCCGATGAATTAGAATTCCATTGCTTTGCTAAGTATGTATGTGGAACCAGAGGACCGATGGA
>NW_020202021.1:37848-39457 GCF_001531365.2 Cynara cardunculus var. scolymus
TTTCTAAGTCTGGTAATGCAATCAGAGACTTTGGCTATCCAGAGGCTCTAGCTTGATTGCCACCCTTAGCCTTGCTTAGAAGCTTTTGTTATAACACTAAGCACTTATAGAAGGTACATTTCGTAATTAAGATTGTTAATATCACAGATCACTATGTCATCATCTGCTCCTAATGAATATTCGGCAGACGAATCCGATTATGTGGTTCGCAGATCTAGAAGGAACTCATCCATCAATGAAGAGGTAGACCCATATGAACATGAGGACACAACGACTAGGGAGACACCTGCTTCATCACCTGCATCCATATTGCCCCCATCGGAGCCAATTCCTGATATTCCACCATAGACTTTTCATGGCCCAAGGATTAGGGTCACAGCCAGAAAGAGTGTTCCGTTACCTCATCGGGTGACCTTTGGAAACTCCACTAGTGCAAGAGGTGAATCATCCCAACCACAGAATAGAAACAAGACACCTCAATTTGTGACTGGCATACCCGTACCACTTAATCAAGGTATGACTAATGCAGAGCGAGAATGTGTATAAGTCCTTGCATCACAGTCATACGTCCTCGAATCCAGATTGAGTAATCATCACTACATCCTAAATAACATGTCCGACATATTGGAGATGCATCACCAGCGTCTAATGAGGGCGCGGGATGCCGTACTTGACACTAGAATGGAGGTTAGGAGATTGTATAGATGTTTGCTGGCGAGCATGGTGGCAATGTCGATTCTAGGACTCGTGATTTGTTGGATGTTTTTATAGAAAGGCTAGATAGTATTAAGCCTTTACTGTTTTGAATTTAAGAACTTGTTAATTGGTTTATAACCAATGTTAGACATTTGTGAATTGCTATTTTAAGACATGGTTGATTTGTTATTATATATAATATTATTCCGTACCAATATATGTTAAAGATGAATATCTTATGTATCTTTTAGTTTCTTAGAACCTGAAATAATAAATTTCTGTTTGATCAAGAATTTAGAAAATTGCCGCCAAGAAGAGAGAATCCTGAAGTCGCAAGACTTGTGTCCGAACAAATCATGGTCGCACTCCCCAATATCGTCAGTCAAGTAGCGGCATGTCTGAACACTAACCAGTCATCAAATCCCGAACCAAGAGCACCTACAGAATGCACATATAAATCTTTCAGATCTTGCAACCCAAAGGAATTTCGGGGAACTGAGGGAGCTGTAGGGTTATTGACTTGCATAGAGGGTATGGAATCTGTCCTCCATATCAGTAAATGCACTGAGGCAAACAAGGTAGAATATGTTGCATGCTTACTACAAGGCTGGGCACTTACTTGGTGGAATACTTTAGTGCTGTTAGGACCGAATAACTCTATTTCTTGGAAAAGATTACTTACTAGGATGATTGATTTAACAGATATAATGCAGTGGAAATAATGTGAATCAACTCAAGCAGACATCGATAAGAACATAGATGAAGATTAATGAAGAACACAAGAGAAGGCTTCAAATGATTTTCAATTGATGAAAATATTGACGATTACAATACTTGAAGCACACGGAATTACAAAGGCCTACGCTGCTATTTATACAAGCAAGTAACTGTTTTTCTGACATGACCTAAAGTA
>NW_020202021.1:41977-44820 GCF_001531365.2 Cynara cardunculus var. scolymus
CAAACTTTGCCGCCATTTCTGTAAGTTCATCCTTTAGTGTTTTGAGTGAGGAGGGGTTGAGAGACATTGCTTGGAAAGCCTCTGAAAGATCGTCCTTCTGCAAGACAGGGCTCTGAAGGGTTGTCAAAGAAGTCTTCAGCTCTGCGGTGGTGGAAGACAACTCCCTCAGAGCCTCTGTTAGCGGTGAAAGGTCCTGCGGTTATGAACGAGCGATAAACAAGCTTTTCAACTCGTCTATCTTTGTGAACACCTCTGTGGCAAAGGTTTGAAGCTCACCAACACATGGTGGTCCTTTGGCCTCGGAGCTTGAGGCGCCCTCAGTGGCTGATTTGTCATGGCCAACTCCGGGACTTCCACCAGATCCTTGCACATCTCCAAGAGGAGAGCCTACCGGTGTTCTATAGATTTCATGCCCGGTAGGTTCAGAGCCTAACCTGGTAGAGGTATCTAGTGGAGATGATGGACGTTCTAGATCCACCACCTCTGTGACCCTTACCTGTGCCTCTGAAGCACGTTCTGGCTGATCTCGCTCAAGTGCAGAGGCAACACATGCCTCTGTGGGTTCAGTCGAGTCCGTGGGCGAATGGACTCTTATAGTAAAACCTTCATCCTTTTGAGAGGATGGAGGAGTTATATGTGGGTTCCCGGGAATGCGTTCCACAGAGGATGAAAGAATATCTGTTAGGAATGAGAAATCAGTATTAATTGTATTCGTATTGAAAGTTTATAAATAGTCTATAATTGTAAAAGTCAGCGTGTTTGACTTTTCTTATAGAAGTTTGACTTTGACTTTGTTTAGTTAGTTTGACCATATAAATAGGAAGATGGTCTTTGTAATAAGRTAGGAAAGCTTATTGTAATATTCATACATAATAGAGAGGTTTGACCAGAGCTTAGAGTTTGACTTTTCCTCTCAACTCTCATATGAATGTTCTATGTGTTCTTGAAGATTTACATCAGATCTGCCATGATTATTATAAAGAAATGAAGATTGATCAATGAATTTGGACTCCACAATTGGTATCAGAGTAGGATGCAAGAAATCAGAGGTTAAAGAAATCAGATTCTTTGAAGATAAGTAAATTTTTTTCTGAATTTTTTTTATGTTCTTGAGTGTTCTTATTTTTTTTTACGATTTTTCTCTTGAAATCTTTCATTTTTGAATTTTGATTGTTAAAATGATGATCGTTGTGTGTGTTTTAACATAGTGTTTCATTTCTATTCCTGTGATTTTGCATTTTGATCATTGTTTTTAGAGATTTGATGAGTTTTTGTTTGTTTTGAAGTTCATCGTGTTCATGTGAAAACTCATAACAAATCAGATTTTAATCCAATTTTTGTATGATATTTTTAATTATTATGTTTCTTTGTTGATTTGATCTTAGTTTGTTTGTCATGTATGTGTAAATTGTGTTTGTTGAGCGGTTTAGAGGTTGTTTTTAATCGAAATATTAACCGGTTTAGTTGATTGTTTGAGAGGTTTAGTTGATCATCATATTGTCCAGATTAACATTGATATGATCAAGACTTTTTGTCCGGATTACCTATCCGGACAACATTTCATTTTATTCTTGCAATATCCTGTTTAGCAGCTGTCATATTTCAAGTGTCAGGTTTACATCCTTGTTGACAGGTTCATCTCATTTAACCAGCGGATAAACTTTCTTCATTGACCGGATAAGCTTTCTTTAGTGAACGGATTAGCTTATTGACTGATGTGTATTGACTGTTGTGACATGTGTTGTAATGAGTCTTTCGTGTATTAACCAGACTTTATTCATGCAATTAAAGGTCACCTACTGTGCTGTTGATGACAGTGTACGGTTTATCTTGCAGCAACAGATTTAAGTCTTGTGCAGTGTGCTGTTTAAGTCTTGTGCAGTATGCTGTTTAAGACCTATTGTCCGGTTTAACTTCTTGTATTGTCTGGTTTATCTCATGTATTGTCCGATTTATCTCATGCATTGACCGGTATAAGTTTCACATATTGTCCAGTTTACATATTGCATGTGTTGAGCGGTTTTTAAATCGGAGATCACCTTTGGCTGCAATTTGTCCGGATTTCCATCTTCTTGTCCGGATTTCTTCATCGGACAACATTTGTATTGCCATTTCATTTCATTACCCCTTGGTCTAAATCAAATTATGTTGCGAGGATGCAGCCTACGTAATACATAGTATATCGTTGGGGCTGTGATATTTACTGGAGATGAGACCAAGGTGATGATGAAAAGCAGGTTTGGTTATTGAGTATTTCAGGTTTCAAAACAGCAGCCTTGTTGTTTTTAAAACTGTTTAACAGCAGCAACAAGAACAGTTTGCAGATCTTGACAGCAGGTTGATTTGAACCAGGTTTAACAACAACTAAACAGCAGGATTTTCACAGTTTTTGATTGCTGGTTTGAGTTTGAGATTTGAAGCAGAGTGTGCAAGTGACAGGTGACAGAAATTGTTTATTCAAAAGGTTTTCATTATGTTTACTGTTTCATCTGGAGTTTAAAGGTTTCATCCTGTTTAAGAGCTGTTTATCACTCAAATCTTGGAAAGAAGACAGTATTGTGCAGCAAAACATCAACATTTGAAGTTTTGTTTATCTTGAGTCTGTAACAGCAGCCGTTACACAGCTAAACAGCAAAACAACAACTCATATTTATTTGAAACAGAAGGTAACAGCAGGTAACAGCACATTTAAAACAGAATTGAAACTGCTGTATCTCTTTTTAACAGGTAACAGCATGTAACAGCAGGTTGTGACAGCAATAACAGTTTTTGAACTTGACAGTTTTTGAACTTGACTGTTTGCTGTTTTTGTGCTTGACTGTTTTAGTTTTGTTATTCCAACA
>NW_020202022.1:0-3691 GCF_001531365.2 Cynara cardunculus var. scolymus
TCTTCTGGTTCTTTATCACTTATTGTTTTTCATTACTTTTTTACATTTTGCACTATGGGATCTAACACGTTGAATGTTGGTATTGAACAAGACATAGCTAGCCCAGTTATGCAAATGCACACCCACCCATCCATTCAACTGCTTCTCAACAACTAGTTGTTTCAATTAAACACAGGGATATAGCACATTCGCTAATTACTTCTCATTTGGAGAATGTAGTTATTGAAACAAGTAAGTCGTTGCCCCAGCCTATGACATCGATTCTGTGCACCTCGAGTCTAGTGCCGATACACATAGGTACACACAAGTCTAGAGCATCTGTTGCACCAAGTTTAGTTCTTAGTGAACTTGCTGGAACGACCAGAGTGTTGTCATTTAACATTTCACAAGGACAGGTTGGAAGTCCTACCAATGCTACTATCATGCCAACATTGAACGTAGGCACAACAGTTTATTCAACTGTTGTTTCAACTGGTAATCTAAGTGATCCAGGTGTGAGCTTACCAGACTTTGTGTCATGGGAATATCTGGACAGCGCCCTAAAGGCTGTTCAAGAAAATATGGATGCACAGATTGCAAGTCTGAAAAGACTTCTGAAGGGGAAAGAAACGGTAGAAGAAGAGCAATCATCTGCGCCATCACCACCACATGTACCTGAGCCATCGGTACAAGATCAAACGATGGATGAACTTAAGTCGCTGTTGTACGCAAAATTGATGGCATCTCAAAATCCTGACCCTGAAGATGCAGACTTGGTTGGGCTCTTAAGACAACAATTGGATGTTAACCCTTTTGTTAGAGCATTAGAGTTTTTGACTTTTCAAGATGTGGTTACTTCTAGCTTCACAAAAGTTAGCAAGTTAATCACATCCAAAACCTAATATCTTAAAAGTTCAATGGATGCCCTTGTTGAACGGGTGTCTATCTTAGAAGAAACTTGCAGATCTCAGGCCATCTCCCATGAAAGAAGGCATGATGATCCGGATGATCCAAATCATCATGAGGGGGAGAGGAAGAGACAGAGATTGGCTGAGACTTCTGAACAAGCTGCAAGGGTTGAAAATGAGTCATCTGCTCAAGACGTAATTACTGAAGCTTCTGCCTCGGAGTCTGTTCGGGAAAGAATAATTGAGGCTATTGTTATAGAAGATGAAGAAGAAATGGAGATAAGTCCTATGATCGAGCCAATGGTTGAAAAGCCAGCGGACTCCACAGTAGGGACAAGGTTGTTATTGGACTTGTCTGCCAATGTAGGTTTCAATGATGTATTTTCTAATGTTCTGGGTGGAGAGCAAGATTTTGGAGAGGACATTGACAACATTGACGAGTCAACTGGGATTTACTTTGACTTTGAAGCTGATATAAATGATGAAGATCCAGTTTTTCCTCTTCAAGATGACCGTCAGATTATTCCATAATCTTCCACTGCAGATGCAACTGATGTATTAGACATCTCTGGTCCTAGAGAACATGTTGATCCTACAGAAATTTTCACAAAGAATTATGTACCATTTCACATCCGAGCAAATTTTCCAGGTTACGATAGAGAAATTATCCGAGAGCCTTACTTGGAAGCTATCTACTTTGGAATTTTTATCCGTCATCGTAAGGTTCTGAGCGGTGATAAAGTTCTTGGTATTCATCGGCAAACCAAAGATTATCGTTTAGAATACAAACAACTTTTGAAAGCTAAGCGCCTACCTATTAGTGAAGTTCGTACCAAGCATCGGGTTGTCACAATTAAGCAGATTGATGCTCAAAGACTTCTGAGAATCTGGTATCCTGTTTTTACTGTGACTAGATAGGATGGACAAATCTGGAGATTCAGTGAAGCTGATTTTTCAAGCTTATATTTGGAAGATTTAGAGTATATGTACTTCGAGATCAGAAACATGACTAACAGAAAGGAGGGAGCTCTGGTTGCTCTTGATGCTATTAAAAGATTTATGCGATGTCATGTAAAGCTGGCTATGGTCATAGATGTTCAAATGGGTCTCGAAGACAATCAAAGAATCATCAACTTGAAAAGTCCTAATCATGTTCAAGTGAAGGAACATATTTTGCTCAACTTCAAGTGAAGAAATTTATGAGATTCAGTGAGTTGAACAAGTATTCAGATGGTACGATAAGTTTGGTAAGACGGGCACTTGATTTGAAAAGGGTGAACAACAACATAGCTGCAGAGTCAGAAAGAATGAGTTCTAAAGAAAGATATCTGTTGGTCAATGCTATAAATCTGCTCGAGGAGAAGATTCAGTACAGGAATGCTCTAAGGAGGTTAGAGAAAATTCTTGGACTTAGAAAGACAAAATTTATAAGAGTCCAAACTTGAATCCAAAGGGGGAGAATGTTGGGTTTGAGAATGAGCAATATTGTTGTATTAAAGTTTCTCCATTTCTTACATGTTTTTGTAATAGAGTAGCTGTATTACTCCCTTAGTATAAATAGTATTTTCCTTTGTAATTGTCATTATCAAGTCATTAGCAGATTGTAATATGATTTAGAGCTGTAATTCTCTCTCTCAATCAAGGAAATTACATTTGGTGATCTATTCTTTCTATTCTTACATTCATCGTGTTCTTGAAGATTGATATCATATTTGTATGAATTTTGGATTTCACAAGTTTTGTTAGAAATAAACCAAGAGTATTTGGTTAAGATTATAGAAAAAAGTTTTTGAACACGTAAAAACTTCTTTTGAAAAATCCTGAAAGAAGATTTAGGGTTTTTCAAGTAGAATGTATGTCAAAAAAAAAAGATTATAATCAAGAAGGAGATGATTAATGAATCTTTACAGTTTAAAGTATTAAGAGAACAAAGTTCTTAATCATATTAAACACATTTCTTGTAACTAAGAAAGAAGGAAGAAGATTTTGACCTTTGAAGATTTAAGAGGAAAGGTCGAAAAGGGTTTGAAGATTTAGAGAGAGTTTTTGCTTTGGAGAAATTTTAGCAGAGGTTCGTCTAAGAAATTTGAAAGCATAAAGAGGAAAGTGGAGAAGAAGTATCATATTTATAGGTAGGAGGAGAGAGAAATAATACGAGAGAGAGAAAAGACGACGGTTCGGGAAAGTGGTCATGATGAAAAATATACCACGTTCTTATCCATGATTGGATGACATTAAATGAGGTAGCGTAATGACAGAACTTTTTGCGCGTCTCAAAGCGTCGCGCATAGTAAATAGAGAATGTCATCATGAAGACGGTTCATTAACTAATTTTCTTTTAAAAACAAATAGTTTTTAAGAAAACAAAGAGTCATACAGTGTCTAAGAAAACACTGATAAGCCCATTTAAAACATTTTATCACTAAAAAGAAAAGTGAGGGTTTTAAGGCATCAGATTCAGTGATAAGAGAGTCACTGAAACTGGCATTTATAAAACGTTTTAATCACTGATAAGAAAAGATTCAGTGATCATTTAGAATTTTAAGAAAAGTAAAAAAGATATACTTAGAGATGTGGTGAGTGTAGAGAATCACTGAGACCACCTTTTAAAACATTTACCATTGAAGATGAGAAAGCTTCAATGAAGGTTTTAAGTTGAGAAAAGAGAAGAGTAATCATACCTGAGAGAGAATAGATATATTTACTCAAAAGTTCAGTGTTAGAGATAGTGCACTGAATCATTTCACTTACTGAGTGATGTATAATAGCTGAAGATTAATCTTCAGTGTTCAACATACCTAATT
>NW_020202022.1:5691-36428 GCF_001531365.2 Cynara cardunculus var. scolymus
TCATTTGAGATGGGTTTTGAATTAGCTGACTGAGATTCATCAAAGGTGACATGAATAGATTCCTCTATTGTTTGACTTCGTTTTTTGAAAACTCTGAAGGCTTTGGATACAGAAGAATATCCAAGAAAGATTCCTTCATCAGCTTTGGGATCGAACTTTCCAAGTTGTTTGTGGCTGTTGAGAATGTAACAAGTACAACCAAATACATGAAGAATGCTTATGGAAGGCTTTCGTCCATGGAAGAGTTCATAGGCTGTCTTCTTGAATCTCTTCACGATCAATGATTGGTTTTGAGTGAAACAAGCGTTGTTGACAGCTTCAGCCCAGAATTGAGTAAGGAGATGGGATTCGCTAAGCATTGATCGAGCAACCTCAATGATTGTTCGATTTCGTCTTTCAGTGACCCCATTCTGTTGAGGAGTTCTTACTGAAGAAAAGTTGTGAGAGATTCCCTTGTCCTCAAAGAAGTTATCCATAGTACTGTTTTTGAATTCAGTACCATGGTCACTTCTGATAAATCGTACTTTAACATTGTTTAATACTTCTATCTTTTTGATGAACGAAATGATTTCTTCAGGTGCTTCATCCTTGGATCTGAGAAAGAATACCCAAGTGTACCTGGGCATACTTATCAACAATGACAAGTGTGAACTTCTTTCCAGCTAGGGATTGCACGTTGATTGGACCAAAGAGATCTATATGCAATAGCTGAAGAGGCGCAGTCACTAAAGAGATTTGCTTTGACCTGAAGCTAGCTCTTGTGTGTTTTCCTTTTTCACAAGCTGAGCAAAGAGATTCCTTTGCAAACGAGTGTTGAGGAAGACCAGTGACAAGATCATTTYTTGACAGCTCACTGAGTGTCTTGAAGTTGAGATGAGATAGCCGTTTGTGCCATAACCAGTTGATATCTGATGAGGCTTTGGAGAAGAAGCTGCTATTCTCGGTGNGCAGTCACTAAAGAGATTTGCTTTGACCTGAAGCTAGCTCTTGTGTGTTTTCCTTTTTCACAAGCTGAGCAAAGAGATTCCTTTGCAAACGAGTGTTGAGGAAGACCAGTGACAAGATCATTTYTTGACAGCTCACTGAGTGTCTTGAAGTTGAGATGAGATAGCCGTTTGTGCCATAACCAGTTGATATCTGATGAGGCTTTGGAGAAGAAGCTGCTATTCTCGGTGAGAGAAGAATTCATGTTGATGATATAAACATTCTCTAGACGAGAACCGGTTAGAGCAACCTTATCATCTTTGTCAAGAACATGACAAGAATTCGTTGAGCATTTAACTGTATAATCTTTATCACACAGTTGGCTGATGCTAAGAAGATTRTGYTTCAGTCCTTCAACATATGCAACGCATTTGAAAGTTGTTGCACCATTGGTTAATATACCAAAACCTTTGGTATATCCTTTTCCATTTCCACCGATGGTTACGAAAGGTCCTCTTTTCTTCCTTGAAGTGAGTTAGATGAGATTTGTCTCCAATCATATGTCTTGAACAACCGCTGTCCAGATACCATATGCCTTTGACATCCTATACAAGGAAACACAATAAGAATGCTATTGGTACCCAGCTATTGGTTCCAGCTTTGTTAGAGGCTTCATCGTCTGATGCTGAAGAACCGGCATCAGTAAATGGCATCACGGAACCTGATAAAGAAGCTTCAGTGGTAGGAACTACAACGTCTGATGCTGAAGATTTTTCAGCAGGAGTTGTCTTCGCTGAGCCTGAACAAGAGGCTTCAACGGTTTTCTTCACCTTGGTTGCTAATGCAGCCTTTGTGGATGATTTCACCTTGGTTGATTTCTCAGCTTTGGCTACTTTCTTGCCCTTAGCTGGTGAACCAACTTTGGCGGCAGAAGGACACTTGCTGGCAATATGTGTTTTTTTACCGCAGTGTTTACACTTCCTAAGCCTAGAAGTGGCTTTAGGGCCAG
Organism: Cynara cardunculus var. scolymus; assembly: GCF_001531365.2. Taxonomy (NCBI): domain Eukaryota; kingdom Viridiplantae; phylum Streptophyta; class Magnoliopsida; order Asterales; family Asteraceae; genus Cynara; species Cynara cardunculus. Next base: position 7,625 of record NW_020202022.1, read on the forward strand.
GAAGTATCAGACTAGAAGCGGGACCAGCTCCAAGAATTCCTTTCTCATTGGTTCTAGGAGGAACCTTTGAGGAATTGGATTCCTTAGGTGAAAAGTTCACCTTGAACTGTGACTTGGAATTCTGATGGGATTCAAATTTCCTAGTCCCTGAAGAGGAAGAAGCTTTACAAGCTGAAGGAATAGACCTAGATCTATTTGACTTGTTAGACTTCTTGGGAAGGGATGTTGTGACAACAGATTTACTTTTGTCTTTGCACCCAGAACTCAAAGGAGTTCCTTCAAGATGACTCTCAGTAAAAGAGGAGGACTGAGAGAAAGAAGTGTTAGGAATAGAAGAGACAAAGGTACCAAATTTGAGCATGGTCCTGTCTTTAACACATTCTTCCTGATCATAGGAGAATCCTAGACCAGTCTTTATATTGGCTGGGATCTGAGCGTTAATGATCTCAGAGTCCTTGATGGAAGCTTTGCACCACCCTTCAATGGTAGCTTTCTCGGCCTTGAGTTTAGCTATAGCTCGCTCACGCTCAGCGATAGCCTTCTCACATTCAACAATGATCGTTTGGTTTACAATAACCTGATCTTTAAGATTTTCCTCAACAGAGGTCAATTCTTCGATCTTAGAATGGCACATCTTCAATTGCTCTTGAAGATCAACGTTAAGCATTTCAGCTTTCGATTTGCCATTGAGGGCATTGTAAAGATCAATCGTCAGCGTATCCAGTGCAGAAAGACTAGAAGAAGAAGAAGGTTCATTCAGGAAACATATCTGAGTAGAAGAAGAGGATGGCTCAGAGGAAGTAGATGCTTCAGAAGATCCTTCATCTGCATCTATGGCCATCAAAGCAGACGTAGGCTTTATCCTCCTCATCCGAAGATGATTCATCGGATGACTCAGCCCAGTCATGCTCTTCATCTATAAGGCCTTTAGCCTTTCGCTGGTTGTTCTTCATCTTCTTGTACTTCTCCTTCAGTTTTGAGTACTTCTCATCTTTTGTCCTGAAGGAGGAAGAGGCTTTAGAAGATGGCGTTGCAGTCTTCTTTGATCTGCATTCACCTGCAAAGTGTCCGGGCCGGTGACAGTTGTAGCAGACAGCTGAAGCCTTGTCTATTCTTTCAGACTTTGGCTTTTCTCTGAGGGACAGCTAAGGAGATCTGCGGAAGTTGCTCTTACTGGCGAACCTCCTAAATGACTTAGTCAGGAGTGCTAGGGACTCATCAAAATCTGTTAAATCAGATTCTGGAATGTCCTCAGAGATAGAAGAATCTATCTCTGTGATAACAACGAGAGAAAGAGAAGAAACAAACGGGGTAGAAGAAGTTTCAGAGATCAAAGCCAAAGGAGAGATTTTCATTTCCCTATATTCTTTTACAAGATTCTTTTTCAGTTGACGAGATTGCTCATGGTTAAGCAGAATCCCGTATAAAGTAGAAAGAGAAAGAATGGACATGTCATTTGACATCTTGAGACACATGGAAAAGGTGTCCAAAGACTCAGGAAGGCATTCTAGAAACTTGGTTAAAGTTTCAGAATTAGAATATTCCATGCCGACAGCCCTAAGATCAATAAGAAGGTAGTTAAATCTCTGATGTACTTCAGACAGCGTCTCAGACTTTCCACAGAGAAAACTTTCATACTGTCTTTCTAGATTGATCTTTCTAGTCTCTTGAACCTGAGTGGTTCCTTCATATTGGACACAAAGTGTGTCCCACATGGATTTAGAGGTTTTGAGTTTCATCACTAAGTAATAAATCTCATCAGGAAGAGACATAGCTATTATAGACCAAGCACGCGTATCTATAGCTATTTTCTTCTTGTCCTCATTGCTCTATTGATGTGGAAGCTTTGGAATCTACCATTCAAAAATCACGGCAGTCGTAGCTGTTGCTGGAATAGCCGGAGCAATAGCAAATGGAATATATGGTCCATTTTCTATATAATATGGAATTTCAAGATCCACACCTTCCAGAAAGAGGGACATCCGGTTCTTCCAGAGACTGAAGTTGTCACGAACAAACCGGGGAGGTTTGGCAAGAGAGCCATTATCTTGTGTGTGTTTGTTTGTTATTTGTAAAGCCATTTGAAAGCGGTAAAGTTATCTAAGAAATGAGATAAACTAATACTGAAAACAGCTAAACACAAAGAAAGAATGAAAACACTGCTCTGATACCACTTGTTGGTCCATTGAGGGTCTACAAGAATAGTAAAACAGTTCGTAGAAGGCGGGGATGAATACAAACACAATATTTTCAAATTTAAAATATATATTGATAAAGAAGATCAATACAGATTTTACAAGATTGTTCTCTGAAAGATAAGGTGACAAAAACCTATCTAAACAATCTTTGGTCACACACTAAGTCTTAGCAAATACAAGAAAAGAAATGTTGAAGAGAAGATCCTTTACTTAAGCTAGAAAGTGCTTGAAGTAAAAATTTGGGTTAGAGAGTGAGTTGCGCGCACTCTGCATGGAAAAGAAACACTTCTATTTATACCCAGTGCATTAAATGAACATTTAATGCAATATGGTAGGGTTAGAGTGCGTGTCAAGCCTTAAGAGGATGGCTTGTCATTTGCTATAGTGAATAGTACAAAAAACACTATTCATGAGCAGACATCCTTACCTAAAGTTGGTGGACAATAAAGTCGACTAGTCGACTCCGTACCATACCAACTTTCATAAGGGTATGGGTTTCGTCCTTTGTGTTCATAAGGACAAGACAACAACAATCGTGCAAAGCAAGCTTCCTTTGATCGCTGAATGCTGGAACGACCTGAAGGTCTCATCATCATTCGCTGAAGCTTGAGAAGTCTTCACACATATGTAGACAAACTTGTAATCACTGAATACCACTTCAGATCACGTACTCGTTAGTCTCTAATCTTCAGTTTCAGTCTTCGACGTTTGATGAAGGATCTTTGGTGTGAGTATTGTCTTCTTGAAGTATTGTTGTCTCTGATAGATTTACAATGCAAGTTCTTCAGCGATYACTGAACAYACTCAGTGAAGGTCGCTGGAACTGAAAAGACAGAAACATAAATACAACGTATAAGAGAAAAGAGATTATCATCAAATCACTAAAAGAGAGGATCAACAGGAAGTTTTCTCCCAGACGTGGTAATGTAAGTCTATTTTGGTTAGAAACCATATTTTGAGAAAATTTTCTTGCAGACGTGGTGACATTTGTCTGTTCTGGAATGATACTTGTTTTAAGAGGTAGTTCCCTCAGACGTGGTGTCATTTTTTTGTTCTGGCTTGGAACTGGGTGATGGGTACTTTCAAACGTGGTGATGTAAGGGTAGCAATCTCAGGTGTGGGTGTTAATATAACTCTTGTTATTATCATTAATCAGTTACAATAACTCTAAATCACCATTTCTTTGTGACTTGATGATTTAGAGGTATTGTTCTATTTAGAAATAATAATTTTGAAGTTATTGAGATGGGGAAAAACGGTTTGTCATTCGAGGCTTTCATTGCCTTAATTTTCAACCAAGTTTTAATACATACAGAGGGGCTCTGGTTGGGCTTTTAGCAAAACCAGAGAACCTCTGATTATGGCAAATGATTTAAGTATTTTGGGAATTTTTATGAACCAGAAACTCTGTATGTATCATACAGAAGCTCAGTATCTTGAATATAGTTTTCTTTTATTATTTAGAACTATGTTCCAAGCGCTGTGTTTGAGCTCTGTTGCAAAGTCTTATCTTTTGAAATTAAAATTTTTTCTTCAAAAATATTTATAAAAGAGCAAAGAACCAGATGAGCTCTGATTCTAGCTTATTTTTTCTTTTAAAAATTAAGGTAAGTTCTTTCTAGACAAGAGGATCTTCATAGAAGATGTTTTATCAGATTTTGGTGATCTTCATCTTGCATTTGCAAAGAAGAGATTTACTCACTAGACCTTCTGGTCTAACCCACATTTCGTGTTTCAAAAATGTGCATTGCAGGAACTGCGAGGTCAATAAATAATAAGGGGAAAGGGGAAAATATAAATATTTTCCTTATATATTATCTATTTATGAAGATCAGTCTGATACCTATACATTTTTGGAAGATATATGTTGCTATACATGTAATAGTACAGGGAATTTTTTTTTTTTGGAATTTTTCATATGTAAATTCTGTTTATACATAATCCTTGTACTCGTGGGACCTATGTGGTGTAAATTAGATTTCTTTTATATGGAATATATATGTTATATGCAAATGTGGATTTTTGGGTGTTACAAAAGATGATATCTGTAAGTCCCTGTTATGTTCAATAATCTTGTAAGAATCCATGGCAATCTATGACTTTCATATAAGAACACTTGGAAGGAGATTGAGAGAATATGTCAAAGTGGTCAACTTTACTATACGTATCTGAATTTACAATAAAGCTCTCTCTAACTAATTACAAAGACTTACCCTTTATATAGGGTCAAACATGTAGACAAAGTCAAAGTCAAACTATCTATGAATTGTCAAACACGGTTACTTTAATACAATTATAGACAAAATTAACTTTCAAGACTAATACAATTTTACACTGAATTTCAGTCCTAACAATATCAGAGCCTGAGTTTAAGGGATTTAGGTATTCAAAGCATGATGCCTAGATTAAACTGTTATTTGCATATTAAGGGTCCCGAACATAGATAGTATCACTGGGAATAAATATAATGGGTTAAAGAGGGCAATATGTAAGGTAGATTCGAATTACAAATGGACAATGCAATTATGAATTTACAGGTACATATCTATACTCGGACACCTTATTATATTTGGGAATGTGAATACGTGATATTTAATATTAAAATGTCTGCACATGACCAGTCGATCAAGAAGATCTGAAAGGATCGCCCGCCCCAATCCAGAAGAATGAGATGAATCTACTAATAATGCTCCGACCAATATTTCTGGGAGTCGAGGCAGGGGAAGAACCCGGGGTAAAGGCCAAAGGAGGAGTCAGGTTCAACGAAGAAGTCAAATAGAGATTCTTCCCGATCAAGGGGAATCAATTTCGGGAAACATTAATCAGGAGCATGGACCTCAACCAGAATACATAACCAGGGATGTTCTAGCTGAAGAAATGGGTAAACTGAGAGAGACTCTATTATCCATAATGGGATTACCAGCCATAGTAGAAACTGAACGAGTTGGAATGAATCCTCCAGCTCCGTCAGTAGGTAGTAATAATAGAGGGGGAGACATAAAAATGTTTCTAACACGTAAGCCCCCAACGTTTTCAAGAGAGAGAGATCCAGTAAAGGCAATGTGATGGATAAACAAAATCGAATCGGTGTTTAACACCGGTACATGTTCCGAGGAAGATAAGGTTTGATTTGCAGTCTCAATGTTAAAATCTAATGTTTTATACTGGTGGGATGTAGATACAGCGGCTCAGCCAAATATTTTGCAAACTATGTCTTGGGAAGAATTTGTGATTAGATTCAAAAATCAATTCTGTCCTAAGACTGCAGTGAGGCAGATGGAGGAAGATTTCTTGAAGTTAGAGTAGGGTAACAGGTCTGTACGGGATTATACTGAAAAGTTTATTAAGTATTCCTGATTCGCAGAACATTACATTTTTTCTGAGTCCCGAAAAGTAGAAACATATATTTGGGGTTTGAAACTTTCCATCATAGAATTTGTGATTCCTTAGGATCCTGCTACCTTCTCTCTAGCTATGAATGCCGCTGAAGTAACAGAGAGAAATAAGAATGGACAAGGTGAAGAAAGAGTGGTGGAGAAACGAAGATAGGAGGCGTCTTCAGCCAGTTTTCGAAGACCCAAATTCATAAAAATATATAACCGTCCTTCCCAACAATCATCTGCTAGAGCCTATCCAAGATGTCAACAGGTGCATCAGAGAATCTGTCAACCTGACCCAAAGAGATGTTATCAATGTGGGGAGGCAAGTCACCTATTGAGGGATTGCACTATATCTAAAAGATGTTTTCAGTGCAACTCGCCCAATCATATTTGACCTAATTGTCCACAGATGGGAGGAAATACCCCAAGTGCTCGTGAGAGACCTGGTGCACCGAGGGGAGGACATAGTGGGGCGCGGGGCCGATCATTTTAGATGTCGAAAAGATGCCAGATGTGGTAACACGTACTTTTCTTGTTAATACTATATATGCTAAAGTGCTATTTGATTCTTGTGCGAACTTTTCTTTTGTATCACCATCATTTGCTAGTTGTGCATACATGAATTATGTGCCTCTTAGTGATACATTAGTGGTTGATACTGCTAATAGTTGTGTATCTGTTACGTATGTGTTTAATGATTGCATAATTGAAATTGAGTGGTGTGGGCTGCCGATCCGATTATTCCCTATGCTGATGAAAGAATTCGACGTTTGTGGTAGGAATGGATTGATTAGCTGATAATCGAGCTAGTATTTTGTGTAATAAGAAAATGATCAGTATTGATCTGCCGGGGAGGGGGCCGATTGTTATTTATGATGATCGACAGTATCACCATACTAACTTGTTATCAGTTCTGAAAGCTCGAAAATATATTCAGAAAATATGTCAGAGTTATTTTGCTTATGTGGTAGATTCAAAGAAGGAAAATGGTAAGCAAGAGCAAATGCCGGTTGTCTGTGACTATCCAGAAGTCTTTTCGGAAGATTTGACTGGTTTGCCACCTGATAGATCTATCGAATTCAGAATTGATCTGGTACCCGAAGCAGCACCAATGGTAAAAGCACCGTATCGGTTAGCGCTGTCAGAATTAAAGGAGTTGGTTACTCAGTTGAAAGATCTTCTTGACAAAGGTTTTATCAGACCGAGTACTTCACCTTGGGGTGCTCCGGTTCTGTTTGTCAAGAAGAAAGATGGATCAATGCGAATGTGTATTGATTATCGGGAATTGAACATGTTAACGATTTAGAATAAGTATCCTCTACCAAGAATCGATGATTTATTTGATCAACTAGTGGGAGCCAGTTACTTTTCAAAGATCAATTTGCGGTCGGGATACCATCAGTTAAAAGTCAGAGAAGAAGATGTTCCAAACTCGGTATGGGCTATGTTGAAGTATGTTTATAACATGTAAATGTAGCGAATCATAAAAGTTGGATCATAAAAGTTAGTCGAGAATTACGGAATCGAATTTTACCAACAATGCAACTCATGTACTTTGACAGTGTATAACTCACAAACCGTAAGTTGGAATAAGCTCTTATTTTTGCAGTCAGAAAGATCTTACAGCATACTACAACTTTCATTTAGACAATATAATCTGGATTGGTCTCTAAGTAGGGTTAACGATTCTAAGAAATAAGAGAGACGAACGCGGTTAGATCGAAAGAGAATAAGGCTAAGTTTTACGTTTGAGTTTCAATTCGTGTCCGACTGTCTTTCTTGAAGTCTACGTTGTTTAAGTACATTAAGACCTAAGTAATTTTATTAGAATAATTATATTACGGTTTTTATGCTTTGTAAATAGTAACCCATTTATGCATTCATTAGACACGTAGACAAAATAAATTTGATCGTGAATTTACGTTTGATCGTGCGTTAATTGTCAATTCGGCTAAGGTACGGATTTCATATCTCACTTGACACGGGGATAGCCATTTGTATAAGACTTCCTAATCCGAATATATTGGTTCCAAATTCTCATTGTGCTCATTAATTGCTATTGAGCTTTTGTTTCCTTTCAAAATATGATGTACATTTTTATTTGGGACATGGATCATTTTGATCACTTGACTTGTTTGATTGCTTCATTTGTGAAACATTTTACTATAGACTCAATAACTGGAGCACCGGTATTGAGATGTTTCTATGGTGACTAAAACGATCATGGCATTCTCATTTTTATAGTCCTTAAGGGTGCATTTGATACAATGGACAGGGACAAGACAGAATTGTACAGGGATCCCTGTCCCATGTTTGGCATGAATTTTATGTGGAACAGACAGGAACAAAGTAGAACAAAGTGGAACAGGCATGTTCCACCCCTACCCTATGGAACAGGGTGGAACAAGGTGGAACAGACTTATAGTTTACCAATATAACCTCAAAATAAAACTTAGTTCTCTTATAAAACATCAAATAGGTCTCTCTTTTACATTTTATTCATTCTTTAAATTATATTTATTGTATTTTATGTTTCTTAAACTTTCATTTTACTGTCCTCAAAATATTATTTTTATACGGTTTCTAGATTTTTTATTAATTTGTGTAATTTATTATATATTAATAATAAAATATAATGTAGAAAAGAGATAAAAATAAAAATAGAAAACCACAAACTTTTTATTTGGTATCATTTTAATTGCTTTGACGAAAACTTCAAATGATATATTTTGTTATAAAAAATAATTATTCTATTATAATTTAATAAATTACATAAATTATTTTCTTGATTTTATCACCGTCGAACGTATTGCGTAAAGTTCACGCATGCAATTTGTTGTTTTTGATGAGTTTCGTATGTTTTTCCTTCAGAGTAGTAAATATTCGATTTTGATCTTACATGAGTGATTGTATAGGTGATAGGTGAATTCTTTTGTTTTCTGGATTTCAAGTTTTGTGAATATGATGATACTATATGAGATCACTAGACAAATTGTTTTCTTGATGCTTATATTTTATTTACTATTTGATATTTAATCCATTTTAATTGATTGTACGCTTGTTGGTAGTAGTTTTTTCTTCTTAGTATGGAATGCATATAGATTTGCTTCGATAATTGATTATTGATGCGTATATTATATTTACCTTTTTTCATATATCATTAGTTGATTATAAAATCATGTATTTTTGCAAATATATCTTTGCAAATGTATTTTTGCAAGTAGTAGTGGTTTGATGTAAGTAATACTTTGCACACCGTATTTGTTAACATTTATATTGATTATTTAGTTAAAAAACACTAAACTGCTAATTGGGGGTAAATTGGTCATTTTAACCAGTTTTGTCATGTCTTACCAAATGTTGAACATCTGTCCTGTTCTGTCTTGTCCTGTCTGCTTACCAAATGCGCCCTAAAGGTGGACTTGATTATGTATCGGTTGAATAGAGGGTGTATGGATCGATCCTAGGAACCGTTATCGGATAATAAATTGTGGCCGTGGTTAAATTCACGGAGAGGTTTGTTGTGTTGTGCTCACACCCCTTTCCTGACTTATGCCTGAATGGACTTATCATCCATTGGGAACAATGCGTCCTCGTGATGCGGTTTGGTCTTCGGACCCTTGACATGCTTTTGGGGCACTTTGACTTTCTTTTGATTATCTTGGCTTTATAAATTGCTTTTGAAATTGTTATCTTATATTCCTTGTTTAGTTATATTATTATCCGTTCACTGAGCATTAAGCTCAGCCGAGATTTTCTTGTCCTCGGCAGGTACATGACGTAGCAGGGATTTTGAGGTGAGAGCTACGAAGATGACAATATTGAAGATAACTGATTAAGTCATACTTTTGTTAAACTTTTGATGACTAATGTAAATATACTGGTATTTTGGGACCGTATTTTGAGACACGTTATCTCCGTCTATGGTTATGTAATTATCTTTTGGTAAATTCTATTACCTGCTTTGTTTTATGTAATGCGTTGTTTGTTTTTTTAAACAACTTGTGGCATCTCTCGTCTTTGACCACGCGGGACGTGGGTGTTACAAGTTGTGGTATCATGCTCCAGCAGTTTTCATGGATCTGATGAACTGAGTATGTAGTGAATATCTTATCAAATTTGTTATTGTGTTTATCGATCATATTCTTATATACTCAAAATATGAAGAAGAGCATGTTGAACACTTCCGTCTGATCCTTGAACTTTTAAAGAAAGAAAAGTTGTATGCCAAATTGTCCAAATGTGAGTTTTGGTTAAAAGAAGTTCAATTTCTGGGTCACGTCATATCTGAAGCAGGAGTGAAAGTTGATCCTGCTAAGATTGAAGCAGTAGTGAAATGGTATGCACCGAGAACTCCTTCTGAAGTCTGTAGTTTCCTGGGATTAGCAGGTTACTACCTAAAATTTATCCAGGTTTCCCCAAGATTACAGTGCCATTAACGAAGTTGACTCGAAAAAATATTAAGTTTTAGTGGGAAGAAGATCAACAACAAGCTTTCCAATTGTTAAAAGATCGTATTTGCAGCGCTCCAATTTTGTCTTTCCTAGAGGGATCAGAAGATTTCATAGTCTATAGTGATGCTTCAAAATTAGGTTTGGGTTGCGTATTGATGCAGAGAGGAAAAGTTATTTCTTACGCGTCCAGAAAACTGAAGGATCATGAAAAATAGTATCCAACACATGACATGGAGCTTGCCACGGTAATTTTTGCTCTAAAAATTTGGAGGCACTACTTGTTGGGGACTAAATGTCAGATTTTTACAGATCATAAAAGTCTTCAACATTTATTCAATCAAAATGAGTTAAACATGCGGCAACGATGATGGATTGAACTGGTAAATGATTATAAATGTGAAATTCTCTACCATCCGGGGAAAGCCAACGTGGTAGCAAATGCTTTGAGCATAAAAGAAAAGAGTGATACGATCAGGGCTATAGTTATGAAAATGAATCTTTTGCCAGATCTTCACAGTGAAATTGCAAAGTGTCAGGAGGAAGCTGTCAAAGAAGGTAATTTCAAGAATGAACGATTGGGAAAATTGATTTCTACCTTGGAAAAGAATGACAAAGAAATTTTGTGTTTTCAAGGTCGGATTTGGGTACCATGCTATGGGAATATCCGAGAAATTATTTTGAATGAAAGTCATAAATCCCGGTAGTCTATTCATCCTTGCACCAATTAAATGTATAAAGATTTAAAACCCTTTTATTGGTGGTCTGGATTAAAAAATGACATAGCAAGGTATGTGGAGCGCTGCTTGACATGTTTGTAGGTGAAAGTTGAACATCAGAAACCTTATGTGATTCTACAGTCTCTAGAAATTTCTGTGTGGAAGTGGGATCATATCACGATGGATTTCATTATGAAATTACCTCGAACTCCAAAGGGATATGATGCCATATGGGTAATTGTGGATCGTTTACCGAAATTTGCGTACTTTCTTCCGATGAAAGAAAACTATCCGTTAGAAAGATTAGCAAAGATTTACATTAAAGAAATTGTGACTAGGCATGGGGTGCTGTTATCTATCTTCTCAGACAGAGATAGTCGGTTTACATCAAAATTTTGGGAGAGTTTTCAGAAAGCTTTGGGGTCTCAGATTCGGCTGAGTACGACATATCATCCCCAAACTGATGGGCAAAGTAAAAGAACAATTCAAACTTTTGAAGATACGTTAAGGGCTTGTGTTATAGACTTTGGAGGATCGTGGGAAGACCATCTGTTGTTAATTGAATTTGCCTGTAATAAGAGTTATCACTCCAATATTCAAGTTACACCGGATGAAGTTTTGTATGGTCGTAAGTGCAAAATGCTGTTATGTTGGAATGAAGTGCGTGAAAGACGATTAACAGGGCCATAAATTGTTCAAGTTATTTCTGAGAAAATTGAGCAGGTTAGAGAAAAGATTAAAATAGCTGAAGATCATCAGAAGAGTTATGCTGACAGACGCCGCAAGCCACATTCTTTGTGGGAGATTATGTTATGCTAAAAGTTTCGTCGTGGAAATGGGTAGTCAGATTCGTTAAGAGAGGTAAGCTCAGTCCAATATATATCGGGTCATTAAGAATCTGCAAGCGAGTCGGAATGGTTGCATATCAGTTGGAGCTACCAAAGAAACTTAATTCGATTCATAACACTTTCCATGTGTCTAATCTACGGAAGTGTCTGGCAGATCCGAGTCTGGCAGTGCCACTATCAGAAGTCAGACTAGATAGTAAGCCGAATTTTGTGGAAACCCCATAAGCAATAATTGATCGAAAAACCAAGGTTCTGCGGAATAAAGAAATTAGTCTGGTAAAAGTTCAGTAGCTTTTTCACAAAGGTTCAGAGGCTACCTGGGAGTTGGAGTCTGAAATGAGAACCGAATATCCGTGGTTATTTGATTGAAGGAATTCTGAGACGAAATTCTTACAAGGGGCGGATAATATGATAATTGGGTCTGGTTATCACGTGAGGTAATTATTATGTGATTATTTGATATGTGATTACGTGAACATATGATTAATTGTTATAATTGATCATGTGAATACATGCTTACATGAAATCAATATGCGGGTGTGTGTTTATTTTTTATGCATGGAAGGTATATTTATATTATGCATGAAAAGATATGAAGTGAATACATGTGTGGGTTCATGTGTTTATATGTTATGTATTTATGCATGAGTTATGAGTATGTGCATGAAATTATATGCATACATGAGGGTTGTGTGTAAATCGTCTTTCTATATCTGGAAAGACATAAACAGAAGGAAAAAGGTGAAAGGCAAGACTTTCTTGCCACTTTTGGAAATAGAGAGAAAAAGAGTTTTATGTGGTTTTGACTCTTAGTTGATGTTGGATTCGTGTTGTTCTTTTCTGTGGTTTTTGACTCTTAGTTGATTTTATCACTGGTTTATGGTTTTGACATGTTGGAATTACTACATTAATGTCCGATTTATGTTTCCTCACCGGTTACCTTATTGACCGGATTAGTTATATCCAGACACAGTGTTGTCTGGTTTGGAATAGAGTGCTAATTATTAGTAATTGTGTCCGGACATAGTATTGTCTGGAGAAGACATGTCCGGTCATCGTTTTGACCCATGAGTTTTGTGTGTCTGGATAATGTTGTCCGATATAGGTATATCCGGCTATGTGTAGTTCGAAATAATGATTTTGTGTTCAATCGTTTTATTTTTGTGTCCGGACACTGTGGTGATCGAAGAGAGTGTACGTCCGGTAATGAGGTTTGTTTTTTTAAAAGGAGTTAAGGAATGTCCGACTGTATGTTGCTGGACATGTATTGTCTGGATAGGCTTGTCTAGACAAGTATTTTCCGGATGTGAGATAACATGTGGTTATTTGTAGAACTTGAGTTTTTAATATTGGGATGTTCACAATTAACAATTTTTGGGTTTAAAAATTGTTATATTGTGAAAAGGGGTATTTTATATCTTTTAAAGTGGAAAAGATAATGTTTCTACCAGACATGGTGACATAAGTTTGTTATGGTCAGAAAATGTATTTTGGGAAATATTTCTACAAGACGTGGTGACGTAAGTCTATTCTGGTTAGAAATTATATTTTTGGGAAAGGTTTCTCCCGCACGTGGTGACGTAAGTCTGTTCTTGTTAGAAACCATATTTTGAGAAATGTTTCTTCTAGACGTTATGACATTTGTATGTTCTTGAATGAAACTTGTTTTAAGAGGTAGTTCTCCCATACGGGGTGACATTTGTCTGTTCTGGCTTGGAATTGGTTGATGGGTACTTCCAGACTTGGTGATGTAAGTATGTTCTAGTAAGGAACCATGTTTTAAAAAAAGAATAAGGGTGACATATCAGGGAGAGATGTACATATGGATATATGGGTAGCAATCTTAGGTGTGGGTGTTAATATAACTCTTGTTATTACCACTAATCAGTTACAATAATTCTAAATCACCATTTATTTGTGACTTGATGATTTAGAGGTATTGTTTTCTTTAGAAATAATAATTTTGAAGTTATTGAGATGAGGAAAACTGGTTTGTCATTTGAGGCTTTTGCTGCGTAAATTTTCTACCAATTTTCAATACATACAGAGTGGCTCTGGTTAGCAAAAACAAAGAACCTCTGATTGTGGAAATTGATTTAAGTATTTTTGGAATTTTTATGAGCAAGAAGCTCTGTATCTTGAATATAGTTTTCTTTTATTATTTGGAGCTCTGTTCCAAGCGCCGTGTTTGAGCTCTGTAGCAAAGTCCTATCTTTTGGAATTAAAATATTTTCTTCAAAAATATTTATAAAAGAGCAAAGAACCAGAGGAGCTCTGATTCTAGCTTATTTTGTCTTTTAAAAATTAAGGTAAGTTCTTTCTGGACCATAGGCTCTATTTGGTCTAGAAGATCACTGGTTGAACATTGTATCACTTGGATACAGCGGCTCTAGTCAGTAGAGCCAGAAGCTCTGGTTGGTAAGGGTAGAAGAGCTCTGATCTGCTGAGTTAGAGTTCTATACACATTCTAAGTCAAACTCTGGGTTTTAAAGGGTTGTATTTAGGTTATGCGTTATAGCAATTTGTTGGTCTTATATTTTGATTATCCAATTAGATTACATGTTTTTGCCAAAATGCATTTATCTCTGCATAGAAATTGTTTTATCAGATTTTGGTGATCTTCACCTTGTATTTGCAAAGAAGATATTTACTCACTATACCTTCTTGTCTAACCCTCATTTTGTGTTTAAAAAATGTGCACTGTAGGAACTGTGGGGTCAATAGATAATAAGGGGAAGGGGAAAATATAAATACTTTCCTTATATGTTATCTATTTATGAAGATCAGTCTGATACTTGTACATTTAGGAACATACATGTTACTATACATGTAATAGTATAGGGAATTCCTTTTGGAATTTTTCATATGTAAATTCTATTTATACAGAATCCTTGTACTAGTGGGACCTATGTGGTGTAAATCATATTTATTTTTATATGGAATATATATGTTATATGCAAATGTGGAGTTTGGGGTGTTACAAAATATAATACATTTTATTTTCCTTATTCAAAAATACATTTTTCTAAATATATTAGTGAGATAGATTGTAATCTATAAATCTTCTTGATATTGGTATATTAATGAATAATTTAGAATTTTTAATTAATTTAATATATTTATCCAATAAATGTAAAATAAACTATCTTGAAAATACATTGTTGTAAAACGACATGTTACATGTTGACAATGAGATAACATGAAAACTTGATAACCTATGTCATGTCATCATAATTTCAAATTAAAAGGTTATCCCACCACTATAATAGGTAAATCTTCAACAGTACAATGCATTAATAAAAAATAATTTATAAGTATATATATTTGTAATAAGAAAAACATGAAATTGCAATCCCATGATAAGAAAATTTGTGAAAATAAATTGTTATTTTATGCATTTGACCCAAAAACATTTATACCGAAGTATATTACACAAAATAAAAATAAAATCAAAGTAGATTACTTTAAGTTATTATATGCCCACGACACATGTCACGAAAGAACACTACTATGGAGTATGTAAACATATAGAGTCGAGCACAAAGAATACGTTTGCCTCAATTTTAGAAAACCCGAATTAAATCATGTTGATTGTAAAATAATTACTCTTGGAGGGTGATCATAATATAAGTGTTAAAGTGTAATTATGATAATTACAGGATGTTATATATAAATGTACATAATTATGTTAAAGTTTAAGGAAATTATATAAAGGTTATAAATAATTATGAATCCTTATTTTGTAGTGTAGTGTATCTATAATTCAAAGCATATAAATAAAGTTATAGGATAAATCAATTTTAATGATTGAATCCGTTTAGATTTATCTATTAGAGAAAATACAGAAAAATATCCTTTTTTGTCCTCTTATGAACATATAGATTGATGATTTTAGGCTAGCACCTGTTGGAGGTCTGAAGGCGTGTTCGTGTGTGTACTATTATTCGTGGAAACCTACCGTAGTGCGCCGTCAAAATCCTCATCAGATCTAAAAGGTACATATCAAAACACCATATGGTTTGCTTAGAATTGATTAAACGTATGATTGGATTCGTTTGGGTTTTAATCTTTGAAAATTTCTTTGATCTAAAAGTAACCTAAATTTGTTTTTCCTTTGTTTTTTTAGGTCAGATCATTTATAACTCTATAGTGGTGTTTGTTGAAGTTTGTTAGTCGGTTAGCTGAATGTTAGATGCATACGTGGCTTTCTGTGTATTTCATTCTCCTTATATAAATAGTGAGACTCTGTATTATTTCTTATCCATTCAGAAATAACAACAACTTCTTCCCTTTTCTCTCAATGTTTTCACGACTCTCTATTTTTCCATTCTTTCAAGTCTAAAATGGTATAAGAGCAAGTTTAAGCTTCATCATCTGTTCTCTCATCACTAATAGATTCTTTTTCTCTTCTATTTGATTTCTTTCAATATCAATCATCTGATAATCTAATTTGTAATCAATGACGATGACTGAAAGCCCTAATTCTATTTTGATTGGATCTGGAATCAACACCAGTGGAATTAACGCCTCACCCTACTCAAATCCTTTGTTATTGAGTCATACAGATACTCCAAGAGCAGTTATTGTATCACAAGTCTTCAATGGAAAAAGGTTTGGTGCTTGGAAACGAGCAAAGACATTAGCACTATCAATTAAAAACAAATTAGGTTTTGTTATTGGTAGAACTAAGAACCCTGCTGAGGATGATCCAAGCTATTTAGATTGGGAGAGATGCAACTCAATTGTTATTACGTGGATCTTGAATGCTGTCAGTCCAGAAATTTCAGAAAGCATGATCTATCATACTTCTGCAAAAGCGATTTGGAATGAACTGCATCATATGTATGAGTAGTCAAATCTCATATCGCAAAGGGCTGATTCTGTGACAACATATTACACCAAATTCAAACAAATTTGGGTTGAATTTGCTTCTGTAGATGAAATGCTTGATTGTAGTTGAACAACAGGAGAAGCTTGGCTGAAACGTATGGCCAAATAACAATTAGTTCAATTCTTGTTTGGCCTAAATGATAGTTATGCTTCAACAAGAGGAAGCATTTTACACAGGAAACCTACTCCTATTCTTGCAGAGGCATATGTAATTCTTATTCAAGAAGAGCAACAACGAGAAGTCACAGCCCCGATGAAGTTGAATATTGACAGTGCAGCAATGCATGCCAAGAATAATCAGAACAGATTTGTTGCTAACAATGATACGAGAAAAACTTTGATATGCAATTATTGCAAGAAGAAAGGGCACACTAAATCAGAATGCTATAGGCTGAATGGTTTTCTAGAGCATTTCAAGTTTACGAACTCAAGAAAATATGTTGCTAATGTTACGTTTGGAGGTGAAATTAATATAAAGGATTTGGCTGGTGGAAACACAGAATTGTCGAGCAAAGATTATAATTAGTTGATCATCTTTCTAAAGCAATGCAAGGTTGTTTATTCAACCCTTACTTATGGAAATCCTGAAGAATCTGAAAATTCTTTCACATAAGCTGTTAATGCTTTGGAGCGTGTGCAGTTAATTCAACTTTGACTTCTCTTCTTTCAAAGCTATGGATAGTATATTCTGGGGCATCTGATCATATGTGTAGTCATTATTCCATGTTCACTTCAATCACAAAACTATCTAAACCTCATAAAGTGTCTTACCGACTGGTAATGTTTTGTTTGTTGAATATGTAGGAACCATGTCTCTTTTGTCTTGGTTATGTCTTTCTCAAGTCTTGTTTGTTCCTACATTTCATTGTAATCTTTTATCGGTCACTAAATTCATTGCTCAACATCAAACTCGTCTTATTTTCTCTGATTTGGATTGTTGTATGCAGGACCCTCTCACCAAGAAGCTCTTGGCACTTGATAAAAGATTGGGAGGCTTGTATTTTTTGAATCCTGAATATCTCAGACATAATTTTTTTGATGTTCGTTCTGTTTCAAATCATGCTATTTCTAATTCGTTTGATAAACTGTGTTCCTTATGGCATTTACGTTTTGGTCATATTCCAGTGAATAAACTCAGACAGTTGAATCTTGTTTCTTCTAAATGTAACAAGAATATGTTTCATTCATGTGCTGCTTGTCATAAAGCTAAACAACATTGATTGCCATTTCTGAATGACATAATAAATCTGTTAGATTACTTGTCATAAAGCTAAACAACATCGATTACTTGTCATGTGTTAGATTTTGTGAATCTGTTTTTCCTTTTCTTAAGGATTCTAATTGTTCTTCACCTTTGTTTTCTAATATTCCTCTTCCTGTGCCTATTTCAGATACATCTCAATATTGTCCTACTCAGTTTTCAACTTCATCTTCACAAACTTCTCCTACACCACAAGATTCTGTTGATAATACTTTCAATCATGGATCATAAAATTCTTCTCTTATTCCTGATTCTTTTGTTCCTCGTAAATCTACACGTGTTTATAAACCACCCATTTGGCTTGATGATTTTGTTTGTAATCAAGCACATTCTGATTTTTTAAAGTCTGTTTATGATATTTGTCCTCATACAATGACTAACATGTGTTTTGATGCTCAAAATTTATGTTTCACTGTTTTGAATAATGTTAGTCAATGTTTTATTGCCAATATAGTTCTGTTGTAGAACCGAAAAGTTATGAAGAAGCTATCAAAAGTCCTAGTTGGCAAGAAGCAATGGCTAAAGATTTTTCTTCTCTAGAAGCTAATCAAACATGGAAACTTATTCCATTACCTGAAGGAAAACATGCGATAGGTTGCAAATGGGTTTACAAAACCAAGTTTAATATAGATGAGACTGTTGAAAGGTATAAGGCACGACTCGTGGCTCAAGGATTTACACAAAATGCTAATGAAGACTATCATGAAACGTTTTCTCCCGTGGTCAAATTTACTACTATACGTTGTATAGTAGCTCTTGTTGTTAAAAGGAAGTGGGATATACATCAGCTAGACATCAATAATGCTTTCCTTCATCGTGATTTACATGAAGAGGTATATATGAAGAGACCGAAGGGAATGGTATGTTCAGATCCGAACTATATTTGTAAATTTACTAAATCTCTTTATGGGCTCAAACAGGCTTCTAGGCAGTGGTTCTCGAAGTTAGCTGATGCTTTACGAGTAAAGGGATTTGAAAATTCTAAGAATGATTACTCGTTATTTTTACGAATAACTTCTACTTCGTTTATCATTGTGGCTGTTTATGTGGATGATGAAATTGTCACAGGCGATTCTTCTTCAGAGATTATTGAATTGAAGCAATACTTACATGATCTTTTTATGATCAAGAATCCGGGTAAAGTCAATTACTTTTTTGGTCTTGAGTTTCTTGAAGGTTCTCAAGAAATGTTTTTAACACAAAAGTATCTCACCGATTTACTTGAAAAATATGAGACTTTTGATGCTAGGAATGTGGTTTCACCGTTGCCGAGTAATATAAAATTGTTTCCCGACATGCCAGAATCTTACTTGATGCAACTGCCTATCGACAGCTTGTTGGAAAGCTGAATTTTCTGGTTCATACTCATCTGGACATAGCTTACAGTGTCCAATTTCTCAGTCAATTTAATCATCGACCCTCGAAAGCACAATGAGATGCTACTATTCATGTTTTGAAGTATCTTCGAGTGTTTTGCTCTTATGGGTTGATGTTTAATAATACCTTAGATTTAAGTCTAACGACTTACTGTGATGCTGATTGGGCATCCTGTTCGTTTTCACGAAATCTGTTAGCACCTATTTTGTTCTTTTGGGAGGTAGTCCAATATCTTGGAAATCTAAAAAACAGGAAAATGTTTCTTTTTCATCCGCTGAAGCTAAGTTTCGATCAATGAGAAGGATACAGTGAATTGACATTGTTAAGTTGTCTCTTATTCGATTTAGGGGTTGATAATGTCACTCTTATTGCTTTAAAATAGGATAATATGGCGAGTATACACATTGCGAAGAATCCTGTTTTCCATGAACGGACTAAGCATATTGAATTAGACTGTTATTATGTTTGTAATTCCCAAATATCTTAGAAATCATATCAAGAGTAGAAAGAGAATTTCACCAAGATTGTGATATTATTTCTTGAAAGTGATTACAAAATGTGATTAGCACTAACTACTAATTACACTACTAATCTCCATATTTATACTAAGAAAGCAATAAAGACTAACTAATACAAAATAGGAGAATCATACTTGAAAACAACATTAAAGCACAACTTTGAACCCAACAATCTCCCCCTTTGGATTCAAGCACGAGAAATAGTGAATCTTGATTTTCTAAGCCCCAAAAGAGTTTCAATCCTCCTCAAAGCACTCCGATATTGCAATTTATCATCCAACAGGTTTAGCGCACTGATCAGAAGATACCTTTCTTTTGGACTCATTCTTTCATTCTCTGCCGCTTTGTCATTATCAACCTTAATTCTTTCAAGAGCCCGTCGCACCCGCTTAATAGTACCGTCACAATACTTATTCAGCTCACTGAACCTCATAATTCTTTTTGCACTGTCTGTACTATCATAGATCACCCTAAACACCGGATCTTCAAGAATCATATAGAGAGGATAGCCTTCAATGTCTTCAATGTCTTGATCAGGTCTTTTCAAGTTTATGATTTTCTGATTACCTTCAAAACCCATCTGAATGTCAATGACCAAAGACAGTTTAACATGGTTCTTCAAATATCTCTTTATGGCTTCAAGACCGACAACTTCTCCTTCTCTTCTGATAGTAAGATCCCGAAGTTCATGGAATAAATGCTCCAGATCTTCAAGATAAAGATTTGGAAAGTCAGCTTCGCTGAATGTCTAGACATGTCCATCTTGTCTAGTGACAGTGAAAACTGGATACCAAACTCTTACGATTTTATTGGCATCAATGTTCCTGAAAGACACAATATGATGTCTGGTTCATAATTGACTGATAGGTAGGCGCTTGGCTTTTAGAAAATTCTTGTATTCAGTCTGATATTCTCGTGTTTCTTTATCAATACCAAGAATTCTGTGACCACATAAGGCTTTTCGATGACGAAGAAAGATTCCAAATCAGATATCTTCAAGAAAAGGCTCTCTGATTCGAGCTCTATCAAAACCTGGAACGTTAGCCCGAATTGCAAATGGCACATAGTTCTTGGAAAAGATCTCAGTAGGATCAAATGCCACATTAGGAGTATCTGAAGTGCCTTGAGCAACTGTGGTGGGAGGTTCAGAAGAAGTTTGATGATCAGTCTGAAACAGAAAAATAGAATCATCTTCATTGATGTTGGTTTCAAAGTCAAAGTAGATTTTTGCTGACTCATCAATGTTGTCTATATCTTCGCCATAATCTGGAACACCACCCATTTCTCTTGAAAATACATCATTAAACCAACATTGGTAGAAAAATCCAGTAACAACATTGTTTCTACCGTGGAGTCCGTCGGCTTTTCAACCATTGGCTCGATCGAAGGATTTGTCTCCACAGCTGCTACCTTCTCAACTGATACCAGGCCAGTAGTCCTTTCTATTGAGCTTGCTTGAACAAGACTTTCAATAATAATAGTTTCAGAATCTGGCTCCCCTACAACTCCTTCAGCACCAATTGACGACTCAACCAACCTTTGTCGTTTCCTCTCCCCCTCATGGTGATCAGGATCGTCCTGATCATCATGCCTTCTTTTCAAAGAGGTGGTTTGAGCTCGGCAAGTATTTTCCAAGGTTGATACCCTTTCGATTAAGGTATCAATGGAATTTTGCATTAAGGACAGTGCTCGAGTATTGGAGGCAATTAGAGTGCTAACTTTGGAAAAATTAGCAGCAACAACATCTTGGAAAGCCAAAAATTCTGAGGCCCTTACGGTTGGATTTTCATCAACTTGCTGTCTTAGGAGCCCAACAAAATTTGCATTTGCCGCATCAGGATTCTGAGAAGCAATTAACTTTTCGTACAAAAGTGACTTGAGCTCATCCACCAATTTTTCTCGTGCCCTTGGAGGTTCAGGAACAGGCGGTGGTGACGGCACAGATGGTTGATCTTCAATAACTGGCTCTTTTCCCTTCAACATTTGCTTGAAGTTCAGGATTTGATCTGTCATGGTATCTTGGACAGCCTTTAGGGCGCCATCCAAATATTCCCGTGACACAAAGTCGGGTAAGATAACACATGGATCACTTAGATTACTAGTTGTAACAACAGTTGAGAAAACTGTTATGCCTACGTTAAGTGTTGGCAGAATGGTAGCACTGGTAGGACTTCTGACCTATCCTTGTGAAAAGTCAATAGACTCCACTCTGGTCGTTCCGCCTGGTTCACTAACAACAGCGGATTAAGCAACAAATGTTCTAGACTCATGTGTACCTATGTGTACCGGCGCTAGACTCGAGGTGCACTGAATCGATGTCGTAGGCTGGGGCAAAGGCCTACTATTTTCAATATCTACAATCTCTAAGTGAGAAGCAGATAGACTATGTGCTATGTCCCCGTGAGAAGATGAAACAATTGCTTGTTGAGAAGCAACTGAGTGGCTATTAGGGGTGTGTATTTGCATAGCTGGGCTAGATATGTGTGTTTCGATATCAACATTCAACACATGAATGTTAATAGCAGATGTGGGTTCCTGGCTAAGTGTTTCAGCTGGAATAGGAGCATATTCTTCATTTTGAGCTCCACACTCACCTTCTCCGTTTTTTTCTCCTTGCCCTTCACTCAACCTCTCAACATTTTCAACTTGAACTCCCTCATCGTATTGAACTGATATATCATCCAATAAACGATGCAGTTCATCATAATCATTTCCAAACTCATCAATATCAAAAGATAAGCTTTGAAGAGACAGACAAGTTTGTTGATCTTGATTAGCATCAAAGATGTCGTCAAGATTGTCAAAAATTGCTCCAACTTGAATATATTCAGAAATAACTGGATGAGCAGCATTAACATCATCATCATCATTGTTATCATCGTTATCATCATCATCATTGTTATCATCGTTATCATCACCATCATTGTCAGTCTGAGTTGCCTCATCATCTGATATAGTATCTTCCGAGCTTGAAGAAGCTGTGGAAGTACTTTTTGTTGAAGTTTGATGCAGATCACAGTTTGCCCTTGACAAATTACCACTCTCATTCACATATTCCCTCTACTCACTACCCTATTCAGGTACCACATGTGCCTGAACCATCTCATCTATATCTAAACCCTCTCCCTTAGTTGAGACATGGGGCAGATCCTGGGGCAAGTTCAATCGGTTCTGGCTGAACTATAGGATATATAACTCTCCTATAGTCTATCACACATTGAGCACTCTGATCAGCAAAGGCAAATAACTCAGGTGGAATCTCCAAGATAGATTCCAAATCTTCAACTTCTGTATGTGATCGAATACGTTGCATAATGAATGATGGCCCTACTTCACTTGTTTCTCTAGCCGAAATATCAACATTTACATTCATCATTGCCTAAATGACAAGTTGAAGGAATCTTTGAAAATGTGATAACCGGGTCCGATTATCACCCGATGTAGTTATTATGTGAATTAATTGATTACATGAGTACATGCTTACATGAATTTAATATGTGAGTATTTGTATTTTATTCATAGGGATATATGCATAATATGTGGGTGTATGTATATATATATGCATAATATTGATAATCATCAGAAAAGTTATGCGAATAATCGTCGAAAGCCGATTGAGTTTTGTGTGGGTGATTTTGTGATGCTAAAAGTTTCTCCATGGAAAGGTGTTGTCAGATTTGGAAAGAAAGGTAATCTCAGTCCGAGATATATTGGGCCGTTCAGAATATGTAAAAGAATTAGGCTGGTGGCTTATCAATTTGAACTACAAGAAGAGCTTAGTCTGATCTATAACACTTTTCATGTATCAAACTTGCAAAAATGTTTAGCTAATCCAAGCCTAGCTATAACGCTTCCAGAAGTTAAACTTGATAGTAAGCTAAACTTTGTAGAGTCACCAGAAGCTGTGATTGACCAAAAGATTAGAGTATTGAGAAACAAAGTGATCAGTTTGGTTAAGGTGCAGTGGCAGTATCATAAGGGGTTAGAGGCAACTTGGGAATTGGAAATAAAAATGAGAACAGATTATCCGTGGCTTTTTGAATAAAGGTATTCCGGGACAGAATTATTTTGAGGGGTGGATAATGTGATAACCGAGTCCTGGTTATCACCCGAGGTATTTATTATGTGAATTAATTGATTACATGAGTACATGCTTACATGAATTTAATATGTGAGTATGTGTATTTTATGCATAGGGATATATGTAACAGCCGCGATGCGGGTGTGTCACTCGTCCCACATCGGTTGGGAAGGAGAACGAAGCACTCCTTATAAGGGTGTGGATATCTTCTCTAGCAGGACGCGTTTTGGGTGGGATACGAACTTCGGTTCATGCCCACGCCAGGGGAAAACCGTGCGGCTACCGTGGACGGTTAGGTGCGGGTTAGTCAAAGCGGACAATATCATTGCTACGGGGTTCTGGGGGCGTTACAATATATGCATAATATGTGGGTGTATGTATATATATGCATAATATTGATATGCATGTATGTGTGTATGTACTTACACATGCATGGCTTAGTTTAATTGCATGCATGTGGAAGGAGGAAGGGAAGTGGCCGACTTCCTATTTTGGAAAGTACAAATAGGAGGGTTTGGATTTCAGGCAAAGTTTTCTTGCCTCTTAAAGAATTTGAGAGTAATTGGGAAAGGTTGTCCGATTTACAAGCTTGAAGCCAAAAAGGGGATTGCAATATTTCTAAACTCATAAGGTGAGTGATTTCTAAACTACTTTTACATAAAGTTTGTTAAAGGTTTTATTGAATGTTGCTTATGAATCTTGAAGAAATCTGGTATCCGATTTGGGTCCTTATCCGGACAAAGGGGTGACTGGGTTATGCATAAATCAGACATAGTGTTGTCCGGTTTGTTCTAAATCGGACAAAGTATTGTCTGGTTTATCTTAAATCGGATAGGTATTGTCCGATTTGGCGGTAAACCGAACATAGTGTCGTGCGATTTAATGAGTTAGTGAAATTTTGCATTATGTAAACCGGACAATGATTTTGAACAGAAAAGTAGGAATATGATCAAGTGTTGTGCAGTTTAGTCTTAAATCGATCAAGCGACGTTCAAATTAGCTATAAATTGACCAAGTGTTGTTCGGATTAATATATCGGACAAGGACTTATGTTGTCCGGATTGATAAATCGGACAAGAGTATGTTGTCCGGATTTGTACATCGGACAAGGGGCAGTGTTGTCCGAATTGCTTGTCCGGATAACTTGTCCAGATGTTTTATACTTGGTAGAATTTATAAATGTTGAGAATCTTTGGAGTTTTGTAAATTGATAATAATTATTATTGAATTTTGGGAAAAGTTTCTACTAAGCTTGGTGACGTATGTCTGTTTTGGTATGAAACTATATTTTGGGAAAACATTCCTACCAAGCATGGTGATGTATGTCTGTTTTGGTATGGAATTAGATTTTTGGAACTGTTTCTACCAAGCATGGTGACGTATGTATGTTTTGGTATGAAACTTATTTTAAGAGGTAGTTCCCCCTCACGTGGTGACTTTTGTCTGTTCTGGCTTGGAACTGGGAATGGGTACTTTCAGACATGGTGACTTTCGTCTGTTCTGATAAGTAGCCCTGTTTTGATATTGGAGGAATAAGGGTGGCATATCTACGAGAGGTGTACTTGGAATAAGGGAGGCATTGTCATATGTGGATATTATTATAACTCTTATTATTATTACTAATTGGATTTGATAACTTTGAATCATCATTTCTTTGTGTCGTGATGAATTAGAGATATTATTCCTATTAGAAATAATAATTTAGATGTTAAGGAGAAGGGGAAAATGGTTTTTCACAAAAGGCAACTATTGCCTTAAATCTTTCCATTAATACTTATAATACATACATTGGAATTCTGATCTTTTAAAAAGGTGATGTTCTAAGTCTGATGAATCAATGAGACTTTGATCGTAATAATAGTTTCATTTTGGGAATATTGGATCTTTAAGCAGATTTATTTGTATCAAGAACTGATGTTATTGAATTTATCCTATTATTCATTTTATTGAGGGCTGCATTGTTTGGTTGAAATGCAAATATTTCTGAGCAAAAGTACCTTATTATATTTTCGTGTTTATCGCCCTGCATTTGCAAAGGAGAGATTTACTCACTAGACTCTTCTGGTTTAACCCTCATTTTCTGTTTTAAAAATATGCAATGCAGGAACTGCGTGTTCCAGGGATAGTATGTGGAAAGGGAAAATGTGAATATTTTCCTAAACTTGATATCTGCTTTTGGAAGATCTGCATGAGATTGCTTGTTTTTGAAGATACATGTTATACATGTGATAGTACAGGATTTTATTTTGGAATTTTTCCTATGTAAACTTCGTACATATAAGAATCCTTGTACTAGTGGGACCATTGTGATATAAACTGTATTTCTATGCAATGAAATATGTGTTATGTGCAAATGCGGTGTTTGGGGATGTTACAAAAGTTAGAGCCTTAGTTTAAGGGATTTAGGTATTCAAAGCATGATGCCTAGACTTAAACTGTCATTTGCATGTTAAGGATCCCGGACATAATTAGTATCACCGGGAGTAAAATATAATGGGTTAAAGAGGGTTGTATGTAAGGTGAATTCGAATTACAAATGGCCAATGTAATTATGAATTTACATGTACATACCTATACTTGGATACCATATTATATTTGGGAATGTGAATATGTGATATTTAATTCTAAAATATCTGCAGATGTCTAGTCGATCACGAAGATCAGAAAGAATTGCCCGCCCTGAGTCTGAAGAAAGGGATGAATCTTCTTTTAATCCACCAACCTATGCTTCGGGGAGCATAGGTCAGGGAAGGGGTCGAGGGAGGTGTCAAATTCCGGAAAGGAGTCAGGCCAAGATTCGCCCTAATCAAGGAGAATCTATTTCTGGGAATGCACATCCGGAGTAAAGGCAGCAACCCGAGTTTATAAGTAGAGACGTTCTGGCAGAGGAAATGGGAAAATTGAGGGAAACTCTGATATCCATTATGGGATTGCCAGCTAGAGTAGAAACTGAGCAAGTTGGAATTAATCCTCCAGCTCCTTCAGCAGGCAGCAATAATAGGGGCGGGGACATAAAAATGTTCTTGACGTGTAAACCTCCAACATTTTCAGGAGAAAGAGATCCAGTAAAAGCAATGTGTTGGATAAAAAAGATTGAGTCGGTATTTAACATTAGTAGGTGTTCTTAAGAAGATAAGGTTAGATTTGCGGTATCTATGCTCAAATATAATGCCTTATACTGGTGGGATGTGGAATCCTTGCACAACCAAATATACTGCAAACAATGTCTTGGGAAGAATTTGTGAACAAATTCAAAACACAATTCTGTCCTACTACAGCAGTAAGGCAGATGGAAGAGGATTTTCTAAAACTAGAGCAAGGAAATAGATCTGTATGGGATTATACCGAGAAGTTCATTGAGTATTCCCATTTTGCAGAACATTACGTCTCTTCAGAATCTCGAAAGGTGGAGAGGTATATTTGGGGTTTGAATCCTTCTATTTGGGAGTTTGTAATTGCTATGAACCCTACTACTTTCTCTTTAGCTGTAAATGTTGCAGAAGTCACAAAAAGAAATAAGTCGGCAAGGTGAAGAGAAATTAGTTGAGAAAAGATAGTGGGAAGGGTCTTCAATCAATTTTCAAAGACCCAAGTTTATTAAATCAGATAACCGTACTCCTCAGTCGCCACCTGTTAGAACTTGCCCGCAGTGTCAGCAAGTGCATCAGGGAAGTTGTCCGTCTGAACCAAAGAGATGTTATCATTGTGGTGAGGCAGGGCATTTTTCAAGGGACTGCACTATACCCAAAAGGTGTTTTCAGTGCAATTCACTTGATCATATTCTACCGAATTGTCCACAACTAAGAGCTCCTCGTTTGACAATGGGAGGAAATGCTCCCAGTAACCGTGGAAGGCCTAGTGCACCGAGAGGAGGCCAGAGTGGAGCAAAGGGTAGATCATTTCAAATACGAAAAATGAGGTAGAAGCAACCCCAGATGTGGTAACAGGTATCTTTCTTCTGAATTCTATACATGCTAAGGTGTTGTTTGATTCCGGTGCAAACTTTTCGTTTGTATCACCACCATTTGCTCAATCTGCATGCTTGAATTCTGTGCTTCTTGATGATGAATTAGTAGTTGATACAGCTAATAGAAAGGAATCTGTTGCTAGAATATTCAATAACTGTATTATTGTTATTAAGGGGTGTGAGTAACCAATTCAACTGTTCCCTATGCGATGAAAGAATTTGATGTAGTAGTGGGTATGAATTGGTTGGCAAAGCATCAGGCCAATATTGTTTGTAATAAGAAAATGATCAGAATTATTCTGCCAGATCGAGGAACAGTTATTAATTATGGTGATCGTCAGAATCATCATACTACTCTTCTATCTGTGTTAAAAGCCCGAAAGTCTATCTGTAAGGGGTGTCAGGGGTGTTTGGCATATGTTATTGATGTAAAGAAAGAAAAAGAAAACCAGGAATTAATTCCGATCGTTAATGATTACCCAGAAGTCTTTCCAAAATATTTGTTTGTTTTACCGTCGGACAGAGTTACTGAATTTAGAATTGATCTTGTACCTGGGGCAGCACCAGTAGCCAAGGCACCGTATAGATTGGCTCCCTCGAAACTGAAAGAGTTGGTTACTCAGTTAAAGGATTTAACTGATAAATGATTTATTCGACCCAGCACTTCACCTTGGGGTGCTCCAGTCTTATTCGTTAAAAAGAAGGATGGATCTATGCGAATGTGTATAGATTATCGTGAATTGAATAAGCTGACAATCAAGAACAAGTATCCTTTGCCAAGAATTGATGACTTGTTTGATTAGTTAGTGGGGGAAATTTACTTCTTCAAAATTGACTTAAGGTCAGGGTATCATCAGTTAAAGTTCAGGGAGGAAGACATCGCTACAACAACTTTCCGAACTAGGTACGGGCATCATGAATTCTTCGTTATGCCATTCGGCTTAACTAATGCGCCCGCAGCCTTTATGGATTTGAAGAATAGGGTATGTACGAAATATCTTGATAAATTCGTCTGTTAGATCTCATAATGCAAAATGTAAAAAGTAATGAAAAACAATAAGTGATGAAGAACCAGAAGACCGATGAAGACATCAAGGCAGAAAAGACTAAGTCT
>NW_020202022.1:36593-37998 GCF_001531365.2 Cynara cardunculus var. scolymus
ATTGAAGACTTGAAGATAAGGATGAAAGCGCCACATCGATAATGACAGCTGGAGATGACGAATCAACAACTGGAATTATAGTTTATCTTGTAAATAGTGATTATCCATGTGAAAGATAAACATTATTCATTAGCTAGAATATTTGCTAGAAAGTAGCAATAGTTAGTTATCTTAGCATTAGCTAATTAGTWTAAATAGACGACTAGGTCTATTGTAAAAAGCGGGCATACGTGAGAGGTTTTTACTTTGTGTTTTACGTTTTATTATTTATAAAGTAAAACCTTTGAAGCTCAAACTGTTCTTGAATATTCATATTTTACTTTTGAGTCTTCTTAACTTTCTTGTTAAAATCACTATAATTTGGTTATTCATAACTAGATTATAAGTGTTATTGAGAGATCTGGGATCAACAATTGGTACCAGAGCCCCTCTGGTCCTTGCTCACTAAAATCATTTATATGACTAAGTGTTTCCATTCAACCAAAGCGTCTTGTTCCAAAGACCAGAGCCTCTGCTTTCCTTCGCTTGCTATACATTCTTTATCTCAACCAGAGCCTCTGGTTCTGAAGACCAGAGCCTCTGGCCTTGGTTTCATTGATAGCAAGCCTTCATCATTTCATTCCATACTTCATTTTCTCATCCTTCACAACCAAAGCCTCTGGTTCTAAAGACCAGAGCCTTTGGATTCAAAGTCTTTGCAACCAGAGCTCCTCTGGTCTCAAAGACTCTTTGCTCTTCACACTTAGCCATATTTAATATCATTCTTCTTCATCATTCACAACCAGAGCCTCTGGTTCTAAAGACCAGAGCTTCTGGATTCAACGTCTTTACAACCAGAGCCCGTCTGGTCTCAAATACATTCTTTTTCCATACTTAACCATTTTTTCTTCATTCAATCTCATCATCCTTCATAATCAGAGCCCCTCTGGTCTCGAGATTCATTCATATCTCCATGCATCCTTTGAGGGGGAGCTAAAGTTTACATTTGTAAACTTGCATTTTCCATCCAGAGCCTCTGGTTCTACTATCCAGAGCCTCTGGTCCCATAAAATGTTACATATGATTACATTACTATACCTCCTCTGGTTTTATAACATGGATTGCTACATTACAACAGAGTCTCTGGCTTGTTACCTAAAGTCTCTACATCAAGCAAATCCAACATTTCTACTTGTCTTCATTGACATTAAAATCAGAGCTCCTCTGGTTCCCCACCCACTTTGTCATGCTTAACCAGAGCTCCTCTGGTTACCCACCCATTTTGTCATGCATAACCAGAGCTCCTCTGGTTCCATGAAAATACTTTTTTAAAATAAAACTCATCTTAATTGAAAACCATTTTTAAGATTATACAAAATTGCAGCTTTTGTGACTAAAAACTATACAACAAGGGTTTTTAGAAGAC
>NW_020202022.1:38718-40473 GCF_001531365.2 Cynara cardunculus var. scolymus
TAAAATACGTTCAACAGTACTGGCAAAACTGCGAATTTGACGATGCTAGTCACGGTATAATGGGAGATATCGACGCACCAAACGATATGATTTGCACGGTCAAAATTTTCCGAGCAAAAATTTCCAAGGTGTTGTGCATTCCAACGAGACGAGAGCTCGAAATTGAACAATATGACGAACTACCAACTTTCGAGGACATTCTGAGGTTCGTAAGGATGTTAGGCTACAAAAGGAGATACGAAACATCTCGGATTTCAAAAGACAATTCCTCCCACCAATGTAGAATTTGTTCTTTTCAATCCTGAACCGGTCCCTGACATGCAAGTTAGGCTCCCTCGACCAAGGGAATTTGAACATCATGACGATCATGTATGGTCTCTACTTCAACCTCAACATCGATTACGCCCTCCTCATCTACACCGAGATCCACGCGGCCGTGCTGAAGAAGTGTAAACTTCAAGCCACTGGAAAGCCGCTGTCTGCTGTCCTCTTCCCCCGCTTCCTTGCTCTCATAATTGGGGATGCGATGAGGAAAAATGCTCTCCCCGCAACAGAGCCATACACACCGGTCTACAAGATACATGGACATCGCCCAACTCTTTCCAAGGAAGGAAATCGCATCAACAGACCACTATCAAGGGCTATCCTCACTGTCATTCCATCGACAAGTGAGATACGTCGTGCCTATGAACGCTCTCTGCTGTCCCAAGAACCGAGGGCAGCTACCCCGGAGCACTTAGAGCCGTCTCCCCTCTAAGCGAGGGAGCACAAGCATCGTCTTCATCAGATGATGAAGATGATGATGATGACGATGCTAGTGATTCCCCCGGCCCTCACCAACATATTTCCCAACCCACTATAAAAATGGAAACCACATCCACTATCCGTGGCGATCAAAGCCAAAGGGATATTGAAACAGGACGGCCCAGTCCAATCCCAACCCAAGCTAGCCATCCAGAGGCCATCCTTCGGGCCTCTGGAGATGAACCAGCCGAGGAACCCCATCATCCATCACCCCTCTCTCAACAGAGAGGTGATGAAGAGATAAGAGCCCCTTTGCCTCAGGGCTCGCCACTACCCCGCACACACACAGAAGCATTCGTTGCTTCTGACATTGATCCCATAGATTGTTCAGAGCGATCTTCGATTTGTGCACTCCTTCCCTTGATATTTGATCTATCGAAGGGAACACACGTCCGATTCACTTACTCAGCCTCTGAAACTGAGGAAGAGGAAGAGGATGTCCCAACATCACGAGATAGCTCTTCTCTTGAAGGCTATCAAGGACATGATGGAAGTCCTTCACGGCCTACCATCACACAAGGCCAAGAAGGCGCCTCAGGAACAGAGGCCCAACCTGCAGCATCTGTTGCTGCAGGGGTTACCCCAATAGCAGATCTGGTCACTAAGGCTGAGTTCCACGCCTTTGTTGACAAAATGATGCGGTCCTTGGATGACCTTAAACTCCTAACACAAGGGCTGGTGGAAAAACAACCCTCACCCGATACCCCTGACCTCCACCAATCCCTTGCCATCCTTCAACGCCATCTAAACCAAATCGATACCCAAACCCAAACCAACTCTTCCCGCCTCCAAATCCTCCAACAAACTGTCACCCAACATCATAACATTATATCATCCCTAGCAACCCAACGAAACCAAGTCCTCATCCAATCCCTTGCCACCCTCACGGCTCAGGCAACTGAGACCGATGAGAACCTCACATACATTATTTCCCAACTACAAACCATCACA
>NW_020202022.1:41538-42912 GCF_001531365.2 Cynara cardunculus var. scolymus
CTACACCAAATATAAACCTACCCTTAACCCCTTCACCAACACCCCACACAACTCAACCTTTCATCATCTCTCTACAACCAGAGCCCATAACAACCCAACCTTCTTCACCCATACAACCAGATCCCACTACAACCCAACCTTCATCACCCCAACAACGAGAACCTATAATAACCGAACCTTCATCACCTCAACAACCAACAGAAACCCAAGAACCTGAAACAACCCAACCAACCCAAACACAACCAATGGTGCAAGCGAATGTTCCCTCTTCCTCAAGGCATCCTCCAACAGGCCTAGTGGACGAGATTATTCAGCAGATGGAGTCGATGAGGAGAAGACCTCAAGAGCCACCCAGGGAACCAGTAATGATGGACAATATCCATCAACATATGTACAAAGATCGCGATGAAAGTTTGTCAACAAATCCTCCAATCCTATCGCCTGAATCAATAGACCTCCTACACCATCGTTTCGTCAGACAAACTACTCAAGATCCTCGAGTTGTCTTCTCGAATGAAGGAATAAGGAGAGTCATAGACTTAAAGATAAAATCCTTCGCCAACCGAGCTATCAGATACATTGAGTTCACCGTGGAGAGAACCCATGGGATCATTAGCGTGTTCAATGAAAATGAATTATACACCTACACAGCTCAGAGGCAGGATCACGACATAAGGTTTGGAATGGCAAATCGAGCGATAGTAAAGACAATGGAGTCCCTGGTAAAGGTAAGAGCCAAAACAAACTTTGAGATTACGCTAAAGCTGGGCATTGAGAGGCTATCCTGTGCTCCACCAAACGAAGAATTCTAGGGCCTGCAGGAGATACGCTCTGCCGCTGTCTTGTCTCAACCCGAATTCGGACTTGTTTGCAAGAATGAGTTTGGGGTGAAAAAGTTCTTTAGAATGTCTGAAGCCTTCAAGTACTCAACCGAATCAGTTGAATGGTTTCAGAAAAATATTAGAGACAGACTGGGCAGAAGCCACGTGCCGAGGGAAGTGGGAAACCATCTCATTCAACAGATCTCAACTGTCATAAACTACAGAAGATTATTCCTACGCTTCAGAGATATATACTCGGGTAATCCTTGATGAGATGGATTTTTTGTTTATTTTTGCCTTGATGTATATTTGCTTCCAGTCTTGTACAAAATTCATCATCCAATGAAAATTTGGAATTTGTTGTTTCTTCTAGATTAGTGTATGTTCTTCATATGTGATTAGATTAGATTTTGTTACTTCATTACTTAGGGGGAGATTGTTAGATCTTATAATGCAAAATATAAAAAGTAAAGAAAAACAATAAGTGATGAAGAACCAGAAGACCGATGAAGACATCAAGGCAGAAAAGACTAAGTCTGGATCGATGGAAAGA
>NW_020202023.1:0-2704 GCF_001531365.2 Cynara cardunculus var. scolymus
CTGAAGGATCTTTGGTGTGAGTGTTGTTTTCTTGAAGTATCGTTGTCTCTGAATGAATTACAAAACAAGTTCTTCAGCGATCACTGAACAAGCTCAGTGTATGATCGCTGGAACTGAAATTACAGACACAGAAATACATCGAAAGGAAAAAGGGATTATCATCAAATCACTGAGAGAGAGGATCAACAAAGATCGAAGAAGATCTTAAAGATCAGGTCATTGTGACCAAACGATTATATCGAACGCGAACAGGCTATCGCTGAGCGTGAGCAAGCAATTTTTGAACTCAAGGCTGAGAAACCTACCATGGAAGGATGGTGAAAAGCCTCTATCAAATCCTCTGAGATCATTAACGCTCATATCTCTGCCAAAATAAAGACTGGTCTAGGTTTTTCCTATATTCAGGAAGACAGTGTCACTGACAGTTCCATGCTCAAGTTTGGTACCTTTGTCTCTTCTATTCCTGATACCCCTTCCTCTCAGTCTTCTCTTTGTGAGAGAAATCTTGATGGAACTTCTTCAAGTTCAGGTTTCAAAGACAAGAGTAAATCCATTGTGAAAGCACATCTTCCTAAGAAGGCTAATGAGTCAAATAGATCTAAATCTATTCCTTCGGCTTGTAAACTTTCTTCTTCTTCTTCTTCTTCTTCTTCTTCTTCTTCAGGGACCAAAAAATATGAATTTAATCAGAAATCTAAGTTTCAGCTCAAGGTGAATGCTTCACCTAAGGACTCCAAATCCTCAAAAGTTCCTCCTAGAACTAATGAGAAGGGAGTCCTTGGATCTTGTCCCTCTTCAGATCTGGTACTTCCTAGCCCTAAAGTTACCTTCAACTATAGAAGAGTAAACACTGTAGTGAAACTACATACATTGCCTGTAAGTGTCCCTCTGTCGCCAAGGCTGGTCCCCCAACCAAGGGCAAGAAAGTAGCTAAAGCTGAGAAATCAACCAAAGCGAAATCAACCACTAAGACTGTTAAACCAACCAAGGTGAAGAAAACCACTGGAGCCACTTCTTTAGGTTCAGTGAAGACAACCACTGACACTAAGTTGTCAGTATCAGTTGTTGTGATTCCTTCTACCACTGAAGCCTCTTCGTCAGGCTCAGTGAAGACAACCACTGACACTAAGTCGTCAGCATCAGTTGTTGTGATTCCTTCTACCACTGAAGCCTTTTCGTCAGGCTCAGTGAAGACACCCACTGACTCTATCTCTCTAGAGTCAGAGGTTGTTCCTATTTCCACTAAAACCTTATCAGGTTCAGTGAAGCCGTCTGCTAACGTTGGTGTTTCAGTTTCAGTAGATGATGCCTCTAACATTGCTGGACCCAAATAGAATGGATACCTAGAGCATTTTTAAATTGTTCCCTTGTGTAGGAAGTCAAAGGCATATGTATCTCGGTAGTGGATGCTCTAGACACATGACCAGAGACAAATCCCTGCTTATTGACTCAAGGAAGAAAGAGGTCCTTCCGTGACCTTTGGAGGTAACAAAAATATATATACCAAAGGCTTTGATATATTAACCAATGGTGCATCCACATTCAGGCATGTTGCATGCGTTAAAGGACTGGAGCACAACCTCCTCAGCATCAGTCACCTGTGTGACAAAGACTACACAGTGAAGTTCTCTAAAAATTCATGTTATGTCTATGACAAGGATGATAAGATTGCCATAACCGGTTCTCGTCTAGAGAATGTCTACATCATCAACATGGATTCTTCTTTCACCGAGAATAGTTGTTTCCTCTCTAAAGCTTCGTCAGATATCAACTGGCTGTGGCACAAACGGCTTTCTCACCATAACTTCAAGACACTCAACGAGTTGTCTAGAAATGATCTTGTCACTGGTCTTTCTCAGCACTCCTTTGCAAAGGAATCTCTTTGCTTAACGTGTGAGAAAGGAAAACAAACAAAAGCTAGCTTAAAGTCAAAGCAAATCTCTTTAGTGACATCGCCTCTTCAACTACTGCACATTGATCTCTTTGGTCTAGTGAATGTGCAATCTATTGCTGGAAAGAAGTATACACTCGTCATTGTTGATGAGTACTCCAGGTACACTTGGGTCTTCTTTTTCAGATCCAAAAGTGAAGCACCCAAAGACATCATTTTGTTCATCAAGAATATAGAAGTACTTAACGATATTAAAGTCCGATCTATTAGAAGTGACCATGGTACTGAGTTCAAAAAAAATACTATGGATAACTTCGTTGAGGACAAGAGAATTTCTCACAACTTTTCTTCAATGAGAACTCCTCAAGAAAATGGGGTCGCTGAAAGGAGAAATCGAACAATCATTGAGGCTGCCCGATCAATGCTCAACGAGTCCCATCTCCCTACTCATTTATGGGCTGAAGCTATCAACATCGTTTGTTTCACTCAAAATTGATCGCTGATCGTTAAGAGGTTTAATAAGACAACTTACGAACTTTTTGTTGATCATCTCTCTCAGTGATTTGACGATAATCCCTTTTTCCTTTCACGTTGTGTTTGTATTTCTGTATTTTCAGTTCTAGCAATCATCACTGAGTATGTTCAGTGATCGCTGAAGAACTTGCATTGTAAATTCATCAGAGACAAACAATACTTCTAGAAGACAACACTCACACCAAAGAACCTTCAACGAACGTCGAAGACTGAAACTGAAGATTAGAGACTGGCAAGTACATGATCTGAAGCGGTATTCAGTGATTACAAACCTGTCTA
>NW_020202023.1:3226-5371 GCF_001531365.2 Cynara cardunculus var. scolymus
TATAGCATTCTCTTTTATGTGTTTGCTATAGCTTCGTGTGTAACCAAAGATTGTTTAGATAGGTTTTTCTTTACCTTATCTTTCTTCAAACAGTCTTGTAAAATCTGTATTGATCTTCTCTATCAATATATATTTAAAATTTGAAAACATTGTGTTTGTATTCATCTCCCCCATTCTACAAACTGTTTCTTATCTTGTAGACCCTTTCGGGACCAACAAGTGGTATCAGAGCAGTGTTTTCTTATCTTGTAGACCCTTGGTCTTTACACATGTCGATGATGTATCAGCGACTGTCCTTCTTGATACTGAGACACGCACCACAGGACCTGAGGTTGCTCCTCTCGATGCTCCTCAACATACGGATGTCCTTCCTCTGGAGGACTTCTCTGCTCCTACCAGTGACACTCCTTTTGATGTCACTGAAGGCCCCTCAGGTATTCCATCTTCCTGCCCCTTCATTTCTTCTAACCTTTGAGCCTTTAGCTCATACTTCTTCTTTTGCAGGTCCTTCTTTGATGCATCAGCCTGATGCTCATGAGGGTGGAGGAGATGCTGGAGAAAGAGAGAAAGATGATGGAGGAGA
This sequence comes from Cynara cardunculus var. scolymus, assembly GCF_001531365.2. Classification (NCBI taxonomy): domain Eukaryota; kingdom Viridiplantae; phylum Streptophyta; class Magnoliopsida; order Asterales; family Asteraceae; genus Cynara; species Cynara cardunculus. Next base: position 3,810 of record NW_020202023.1, read on the forward strand.
TGAGGATGTCGATGGTGACTATGATATGGCATCTGACGTCAAGCTTCTTCTTCTAGCCGTTGATACCGTCCTCTCCAAGGTCAACGAAGTTCACCAAGAGATGCCCCGCCAAGGCGATCTTGATGCGAACTTCCTAGCCCTCCAGGCGGACGTTCATGAAGTTCAGAGTCAGCTCCAGACTCTCCAAGAAGCTGTTCACACCAACAACGACGCCATTGCTATTCTTCACAGCAGGGCTGATGATGCTTAGGCGATTGCTGATCAGCAACTTGGACTTCTTCAGCAAATCCTGGATGCTGTCCGTCAACCAGCTCCAGTGAGTGCACCCTCCTTCTCTGCTGATGATCGTGCTCAGCTTCATGAGACACGTGAGGCAACGACAACTCTAGCCAATGCTTTGCAAAGGCTGGAGGATTCCATGGTTCTCCAGCGACAGCGCTTGGACGAACTCTCTGGCCAAATCTCTCAAGTTTTAGCAAGAGAAGGGGAGATGAGGTCCAACACTGGTGGATCATCTGATGCTTCTCCTACAGCTTCTCAGGCTGTTGGCCCAGTATCAGCTTCAGTTGCAGTTGATGCCGAGGCTGTTGAAGCTGAAGCAGCAACTGCTCCGGTAATCCCTACCACCGAAGCTGCTCAAGTTGAGGTTGTAGAAGTCATCCCTAGGGATGATGTCCATACCGTCACTGCTGCTGGTGATGATGATGATGCTGATGTGGATGAAGAAGATGATGATGAAGACGATGATGAACCTGTCATTCCAGAGACTGGAGATGATCTAGATGGTGACGATGACGATGATGATGAAGATGACTTTACCATCAAGTTCCAGAAGCCATCAACCGTCACCAAAGATGTTGCCCTCGGGGAAGCTCAATCCCAGAGGAAGCAAAGACAAGGTGAATCGACTCCATCAGGGCACCAGGACCCCAAGTCGAAAGGCAAGGCGGTCGCTGAAGAAGGCAACTTGAAGGTACTTTTCTTATGCCCTCAACAAACCTTATTTGAAGACTCTACCTCTCAGATAGTGATCACTTCAGAGTACCAACTTCACATCCCTTCAACAACCTGCGGTCGACTGGAGTGGGTATCTGATCAACCCAGCTCTTATACTCTAACAGACCAGCAGATGTCTCAGGTTAAGGAGTCGCTCGACCAAACTAGAGTAAAAATTCCTCTTCATACCTCTAGTGGTGGTGAGTTTGACTTCCTTTCTGAAGCTGAAAGACTCAAGGCATTAAGGGCTGAAGAAGAGCTAGAGCTTCAAAAGAAGCAGACTGAAGACAGCTTAAAGCTGGCCAAGTCTCTAGCTGCTAAAGTCCTTCCCAAGATAAAGTCCAAGAAAACGGTGAGTGCTGTCCAAGCCCAAGCTAAACTTCTTTCTATGGCAGAAGCTGAACGCAAGAAGAAGATGAAGCTTGTGGATAAGGATAAGCAATGGAGCGAAGCAAAGCTGAAAAAGAGACTTAGTCCCCGCCCAATCATCAGCGTCAGCATCAGCAGACGATCCAAAGACGGTGGAACTCTTGTCTCAATGCTCATCACCAGGGACAATCTTGATG
>NW_020202023.1:7066-9165 GCF_001531365.2 Cynara cardunculus var. scolymus
ATCAATATATATTTTAAATTTGAAAACATTGTGTTTGTATTCATCCCCCTTCTACAAACTGTTTCTTATCTTGTAGACCCTTTCGGGACCAACACTTTTCCATTGCAGAAAGCCCTCTATCAGCTTTCTACATATCTTTGGTTGCACGTGTTATATTCTCAACAACCGTGATCAACTAGAAAAGTTCGATCCCAAAGCTGATGAAAGAATCTTTCTTGGATATTCTTTAGTGTCCAAAGCCTTCAGAGTATTCAACAAATGCCGACAGACAATAGAATAAACTATTCATGTCACATTTGACGAATCTCAATCTGCTAATTCTAAACCCATCATAATTGATGACGAAGAATTAGAAAACTTGATGTTTTCTCATTTTGGACAACCTGAAGCTTCCTTCAGCGTTCCTCTCAATACTGAAGCCCCAGAAGCTGAAGATGATCCATTAATCATTCCAGTTGCAACTAATCACACCAACGTGTCTTCTTCAGAGATCATAGCTGTGCCTATTAGCTGTGTTCCTTCTTCTACTTCAAACACTGATCAATCAGTGAATGAAATGCCTTCAACATCTGAACATGTATTAGTCGCTCAAGGATTCCCATCCCTGGGGGAGCAAAAAGAAAGAGAGGCTACTCAAAAAAAGCACCAGAACACCACGTCGAAAGGCAAAGGTGTTGCTGAAGAAGGGAATTTCAAGGTACTATTCAAACCCCTTGAACCCTTATCTTACGAGTCCTCAAGCCAAATCACCATTACTTTTATGTACCAACTCTCTATCCCCACAACTACCTACGGTCGGCTGAAGGAATGGGTCCCTCAGAACCAAACCCCCGGATCTCCCAACGACCAGCAGATGACTCAGTTCAGGGAGTCACTCGACCAAACTAGAGTAAAAATTCCTCTTTGTACCTCTAGTTGTGGTGAGTTCGACTTCATAACCGAAGCTGAAAGACTCGAGGTTCTCAAGGCTGAGGAAGAACTAGAACTTCAAATAAAACAGACTGAGGACAGCTTAAAGCTGACCTAGTCTGTAGCCGCCAAAGTTCTTCCAAGGAAGAAATCCAAAAATACGGTGAATGCTGTGTAGGCCCAAGCTAAGCTTCTCTCTATTGTAGAAACTAAACGCGAAAAGAACCTGAAGCTGGCCGATCGTGACAAACGCTGGAGCGAAGAATGCCTTATTATCTCTACCTGCACACATAGTTTTGAAAACACGAAATGAGGGTTAGACATGAATGTCTAGTGAGGTTCCCTTTTATGTAATGCAGGGTGAAGATCACCAAAATATTTATCAAATAATCATTTCACAACATGCGGAATAAAATCAGATTCTGCTTTGGTCCATCGAGCCTCTGGTTCCAAACCACACTTGGAATATATTTCAATAACCAGGACGAGAGACCCTCTGGTCTATTTTCCAGAGCTTCTGGTTCCTCGACCAGAGCCTCTAGTTGTATTAACCAGAGCTTCTGGTTCAAAAGACATGATCAACCAGAGCCTCTCTAGTTCAACGTGTAAGCCAACCAGAGCCTCTCTAGTTCAACGTGTAAGCCAACCAGAGCCTCTCTGGTCTGTTTTTCATGAAAAGATTAAGTATAAAATTCTTTTCTTAAAACATCTAAAAATATGATTTTGACATGAAAGCTCATATAGATACAAAACCTCTGATCCAATTAATACATTTAGTGAAAACTTGTTCATCCTCCAAATCAATAACCAGAATCCTCTAGTCCAATAATGAGGACCAACCAGAGCCCCTCTGGTTCCTTTCAAGGAACAAGCAGAGCCCCTCTGATTTTTCATAAAAATGACCATTCTGTTCCAAAACACTTATAACCAATAACAATGGCCATAGGCCAAGTTTTCCCCTTCTCAATAAAATAATACTATTATTTCTAATAAGAACAATATCTTTGAGTTCTCAAATCACAAAGAAGTAAGGACTCAGATCTATTGTAATCTTAAAAGACATAATAGYAAGARCTAYAWTATTCACAYACAATTGCCACCCTTATATCCAAAGGTACACCTCTCCTTGATATGCCACCCTTATTCCAAAAGACACCTCTCCTTGATATGCCACCCTTATTCCAAAAGAC
>NW_020202023.1:9355-30491 GCF_001531365.2 Cynara cardunculus var. scolymus
CAAATGAAGACAGATCAAAATCACAATCGTCTCAAAAGAATATTCTCTATAGTCTTCAACCAACAGTTTTATCATCAAAACTCTGAATATTCAAGAACAACCAGTTCTTGCAATAATATTTCCAAACTCAAATCCTTTTGTATCCTTTCAACAGAATATCATTTCAAAATTATTTTAAAGAAGCAACTTCTTCTTTATCTTTTCTAAAACGGGTTTTAATACACAAATATATAACAATAATACCTTTAAACTATCAAAATAGTTTTACCATCTTTTCTTTAAAACCAATATCAAAACCCAACAGTTTATATAATAAAATATATAAGGATTCTAGTCATCAAAAACTCACAGTGTAAAATCAACAATATTTATAAAACTCACAGTTTATAATGAACGGTAGTTTAAAAAAACTCACCTTAATAATCACAGATTCTGTAGTTTTAAAACACACAACAAATCATAAGCTCTTCAAACAGCTTTGAACAAAAGATTTGTTCACGAACACTTCTCACCACCACAACACTTTTTTCTCTTTCAACAGATTTTTCTTCAAATGAAATGATAAGATAGAATCTTATCTTTTTATTTCTTTAAATACTCCCACCATGGCGGTGAAGATTATTTTAATTATAAAACTCATAGGCGGTGAAAGGTTTAGCCAATAGAAATAACCTTGGGTGGTGGGTTTTGTATAATAAAATTCATGATTTCTTAACCATGAAGATATAAGTTTTTAAATAATAGAATAATGTTTCCACCCGAATATCTTATCACAAAATGCACCACCTCATGTATGCTTCACACCACATGCATATATGTATAAATTATATACATATCATGCCATCTTTTCACATATATGCATGCACAATATCATGTTCACATTTCACATATATAGTTCATGCATTTCTACTTAGATATGCATATTTCACGTAATCCACATAATAAACATGTATAAATTACCTCAACCCAAGTTGTCTCAAACCTGGTTATAACATCCAGGTATGTCGTAGTCCCTGAAAAACCAACTCTAAAGACAGGTGGAAGAAGAAAAAGACCTTCGAGTCCTACTGACAAACCATCCCTGAGGAATGATCATGAGATAAAGTTTTCCCTAGATGAAGTTGTTGGTCCCTTGAGGGTCTACAAGATAACTAAAATAGTTTGTAGAAGGGGGGGGGGTGAAAACAAACACAATATTTTCAAATTTAAAATGTATATTGATRAAGAAGATCAATACAAATTTTACAAGACTGTTTGCAGAAAGATAAGGTAAGAAAACATATCTAAACAATCTTTGGTTACACACAGAATCTTAGCAAATGAGAAAAGAAATGCTGTAAAGAAAAGTTCTTTTTACTTAGCTAGAATGCTCAAAATTAAGAATTAGGTTATGAGAGTGAGTTGTGCGCGCTCTGCACGGAGAATAAACACTTCTATTTATACCCATTGCATTAAATGCTCATTTAATGCAATATGGTAGGGTTAGAGTGCATGTCAAGCCTTAAGAGGAAGACTTGTCCTTTACTACAGTGAATAGTACAAAAAGAACTATTCATGAGCAGATATCCTTAACTAAACTTGGTGGACAATAGAGTCAACTAGTCGGCTCCATACCGTACCAACATTTAAAAAGGGTATGGGTTTGTCTTTTGTGTGTATGAGGACAAGACAACAACAATCGTGCTTGGCAAGCTTCCTTTGATCGTTGAATGCTGGAATAACCTAGAGGTCTCTTCAGTATTCGCTGAGGCTTGAGCAGTCTTCACACATATGTAGACATGCTTGTAATCACTGAGTACCGCTTCAGATCACGTACTCACCAGTCTCTAATCTACAATTTTAGTCTTCGACTTTGGCTGAAGGTTCTTTGGTGTGAGTGTTGTCTTCTTGAAGTATCGTTGTCTCTGATTGAATTACAATACAAGTTCTTCAACGATCACTGAACAGACTCAGTGATGATCACTAGAACTGAAAAGACAAAAACATAAATACAACGTATATGTGAAAAGGGATTATCATCAAATCACTAAGAGAAACGATCAACAATCTCCCCCTATTTGATGATAACAAGACAACATAAAGAAAGTTGTCTTATCAAATAACAATAAGGAAAAGTTACATATAAAATATATGTTCCTTTTTACTGTTTTGGAATCTTTTTTTCAGTGAGTCAGTTTTTACTTGAGAAATTTCCTTAAGTTATATCTAAGAGAAAAATTACAAGTATGGAAACTGAAACTGAAAGCTTATTGACTGACTTATAGATTGTCAGTGAATGTAAAAAGTAACACTGGAACTCATAGACGTGTGTCCCTGTTATTTTTTTCAGGTATCTTTTTCAGTGAAGTACAAGAAATACACATTTTATTATCATTGGTAATATTACAAGTAGTTCAGTACATGTATAATGCTTACAGACTAGAAGATTAACACTGAAAGTAGACATAGTAAAATAGATTTACAAGGAAAAGTGAACAATTATTACAAAAGAGAACCTATTCTAGAACACTCAGATCTATGTAGCTAGGTACATCTTCACCAAGATTTCTTCGACGTAGGCATTCTTTTCGTATCTTCAAATCTATGACTTTTCCAGGCATGCTATCATCTATCTAGAGGAAGAGGTAAACCAAATGGCCCATTGGACATAGATGTAGCTCTGACATTCTCTGAAATCTGAATTCTCCTTCATAGTCAAGAAATATAACTCGTAACTCATGTTTAAAATGCACATCATTGGGTGTATAGGGACCCTTTTCTGGCAAGTCAAGATTCAACATAGAAATGTCTATACTCTGATGACCTTTCAGGACTTCATCTAAGGAGAACCTTGTTTCATTTTCGTTCCTTAGGAATGGTCCATCATTAGGATCAGAGAGCTTAAGTTTCTTCTTCCCACCTTTCTTCACAGAAGGCCTGTCACGGACTGCGACATACCTGGGCATCCGTTTGCTAAGATCGCTGATGGTGTCCTCGATAATCACCTTATGTCTTGACTTGGATCGCTAAATGGCTTGCCTGATCTCCATCTATTCCTGTATCCATATCGGCCAAGGTTGGAAGGGTACTCGGTGATGGCATCGAGATTGTCCCTGGTGATGAGCATTGAGACCAGTGTTCTACCGTATTTTGAATGTCTGCTGATGCTGACGCTGATAATCGGGCGGGAACTGACTCTTTTCTTCAGCCTTACTTCGCTCAATCGCTTGTCGTTTTCCACCAGCTTCAGGTTCTTCTCATGCTCAGCTTCTGCAATGGAAAAAAGTTTAGCCTAGGCTTGGACAACGTTCACCTTCTTGGACTTTCTCTTGGGGAGAATCTTTGTAGCTAGTGACTTGGCCAACTTTAAGTTGTCTTCAGTCTGCTTCTTCTGAAGTTCTAGCTCTTCTTCATCCCGTAATGCTTCGAGTCTTTCAACTTCTAGAAGGAAGTCGAACTCACCACCACTAGAGGTACCAAGAGGGATTTTTACTCTAGTCTGGTCGAGTGACTCCTTTAGCTGAGTCATCTGCTGGTTGGTGGGAGCACTGGAGACTGGGTTTTCAGGGACCAACTTCAGTCAACCGCAGGTGGTTGATGGAATTTGAAGTTGATATTTTGAAGTGATTACTACCTGAGAGGTAGAATCTTCAAATAAGGGTTGTTGAGGGATATTAAACAATACCTTCAGGTTCCCTTCTTCAGCGACCGTTTTGCCTTTCGACTTGGGGTCCTGGTTCTTCGATGGAGCAGACTCTCCTTCCCTTTGCTCCTGGGATGCAGAATCCCTGAGGGTGACTCCCTTGGTGGCGGTTGTTGGCTTCAGATACTTGATGGTAAAGTTATCTTCATCATCATCGTCACCATCTAGGTCACTTTCGGGGTCTGAGATGGTAGGTTCATCATCTTCATCATCATCATCTTCTTCATCATCATCATCATCACCAACAGCAGCGGTGATAGTAGGAGCATCATCCCTAGGGATGGCATCGACTGCCTCAGCAGAAACAACTTCGGTGGTCGTGATTACAGGAGCAGCAACCGCTTCAGCTCTAGGAGCTTCAGCTTCAGCTTCAACTGCAACAGATGCTGGAGCAGCGGCAGGATCAGAAACAGCAGCAGCATCAGATGGTCCAGCAGCGTTGGACCTCATCTCCCCCTCTCTGGCTAAGACTTGAGAGTATAAGCCAGAGAGTTCTTCCAAGTGCTGATGCTGGAGAACCATCATATCCTCTAGCTTTGACAGAGTACTGGCTAGAGTTGTCGTTGCCTCATGCGTCTCATTGAGCTGAGAGCGATCATCAACAGAGAAAGAAGGTGGGATCACTGGAGCTGTTGACGGACAACATCCAGGATCTGCTGAAGAAGTCTGGTCTGCTGAACGGCGAGATCCTGAGCATCATCAACCCTGCTGGAGAGAACAACAATGGCGTCAGTGTTGGCTCGAATAGCTTCTTGGAGAGTCAGGAGGTGACTCTGAACTTCTTGAACGTCCGCTTGGAGAGCTAAGAGGTTCGCATCAAGTTCAGCCTTGCGAGGCATCTCTTGGTGAACTTCAGTTACCCTAGAGATAACTGAATCAACAGCAGGGAGGACAAGTTTGATGTCATATGCCATATCATAGTCATCATCAATCTCTTCATCCTCTCCAACTTCTTTCTTGCCCCCGTCATCTTCCTCTTCTTCAGCATCTGGCTGATGCGTAAAAGAAGGGCCTGCAAGAGAGGAAATGTGAGCAACAAAAGGCTCGAGGTTAGTAGAAATAAAGGGGTAGGAATATGGAATACCTGAGGGGCAATCAATGACATCCAAAAGATTGTCACTGTGTGAGCAAAGATGTCGTCGAGAGGATGGACATCTGTATGCTGAAGAGCATCGAGAGGAGCAACCTCAGGTTCAGTGGTATTTGTCTCAATATCAGGGAGGACAATCGTTGATACATCATCGACACGTGTAAAGACCAAAGAAGGAGGGTGAGAGAAAATGGTTGAGAAAAGACGTGGGTGTTCAGCGGTGGCGACACTGATATTCACACCTTTAGTGATTTGGGTCATTGAGGCGGTTGGGGTAGGTGCCACTGATACAACAGTTATTGGAGGAATCACTGAAGAGCTGGAAGGTTAGCTAAAGAAGCCTCGGGGTTAAGGCTATTTTTAATAACTGAAACCTGTCGAGAGGCTTCAGCCAGAGACGTGGCTATCCCCTTTTTGGCCTTCTTGGCTCTCTGAGGAGAACCAAGAGTTGGTTGAGAGGGTCATTTTGAAGAATTTTTGGTGGCTGGGCTAGACTCGGGGGGGGGGGTTAACCATGTCCTGGCCACTAGAGGAGAAGAGGTAGTGATTGACACAATAGAAGTTAGCGCTATATCACTGTCCCTCAGCTTATGATCCAGAAACCTGGATCCAAGCTTGGAAACCTGGAGGTTACCTTCCGCCGAGTAATGATCTCCAAAGATCTTCGCAAAGACCATCGAAAGAAACCTGGTGTAAGGCACCATATTTTCTCGTTGGYGCTTGTTCAGTTTGAGCACCAGGTCATCGAAAATGACCGCACCATAATTTATTTTGCAACGCTAAATCGTAGATACGCCTATGGTCAAGGCGATCCTAGAGGCCTGGTCCTGGCCTCTAGTCTTTCCACCCATGCACTGGATGAAGTGAGAGAACAAATATTGCCAGACAGCTGACATCCTGTTCTTCTTGATCCTCGACCAGGACTTCAGTGGAGCATTTGAGTCCTTCTTCATTGGCCATTCATAGCCAATGGCATCGAGACACTCGATGATCTCGGTCGTTGTGGGTTCGCTGTCGTAGGGGCCTTTGGGAAGGCGAAGAGCCGTCCTCAAGGTGTTCACGCCAAACTTCACTTCCATACGATTGAAGGTGAAGTTGACCTATTCAACCTATCTTCCAGGCTTGACCTCGACATCCACAACCTCAGCAGTAAACCAGAACTGCTGGAGAAGTTCTTTCACGATGATGGGTTCATGGTTGAGTGCAAAGCCGAGCGACAACTGTTTTAGGAAGTCGGCCGCTTCTTGGTAGTCCGCCTTGGATGAGGGGATATCCAACAATGAAATGTGGTTGTTGGCCTTGAAGGATACCTCATTGAGAGAAAAGTTAACATTCTTGGCTGCCATCTGTTTTTAATAAGAATAAGATAAAACAGGTTGTTAGTAAAACCAAGATTGTTTTGGGAGAAGAATATAAATAAGTTTTTGAAACAATAAAAACTTCTTTTGAAAAATCCTTAAAGAAGATTTAGGGTTTTTCAAGTAGAATGTGTTTAAAGAAATAAGATTATAACCAAGCAAGAGTTGATTAAATAATCTTTGTTGTTTAATGTTTTAAGAGAACAAGTTTCTTAAACAGATTAAACAAATTTCTTAGGAGAAGATAAAGAAAAGAGATATTGACCTTTAGAGATTTAGAGACAAAGGTTGAAAGGTTCTTGAAGATTTGAGAGAGTTCTTGAAGATTTGAGAGAGTTCTTGGTTTGGTAATTCTTGCAGAGGTTCGACTAAGAATTTTGAAAGCGGAAAGAGAAAAGTGGAGGAGAGGTCTTATATTTATAGGTAGAAGGAGAGAGAAGAAATATGAGAAAGTGAAAAGACGACGGTTGGGGAAAAGGGGCCATGATGATAAATGGCACGTTCTCATCCATGATTGGATGACATTAAATGAGGTAGCGTAATGACAGTACCTTTTTACGTGTCTCAAAGCATTGTGCGTAGTAAATAGAGAATGTCGTCATTAAGACGGTTGATTAACTATTTTCTTTTAAAAACAAAGGGTTTTTAAGAAAACGAAGAGTCATACAGTGTTTAACGAAACACTAAAAAGACCTTTTAAAACATTTTGTCACTGAAGATGAAAGACTTCAGTGAAGGTTTTAAGACATTAGTGTTAGTGATAAGAGAATCACTGAAACTGGCATTTAAAAATATTTTAATCACTGATCGAAAAAGTTCAGTGATCATTTTTTATTTTTAAGAGAATAAGTATAAAGATATACTTATTTATGGTCAGTGATAAGAAGATCACTGAAACCAACTTTTAAAACTTTAGTCATTGAAGAAGAAAAGCTTCAGTGAAGATTTTAAGTTGAAGAAAAGAGAAGAGTAATCATACCTTAGAGAATAAATATATTTACTCAAAAGTTCAGTCTCAGAGATAGAGGACTAAATCATTTCACTTATTGAGTGATGTTTAATAGCTGAAGATTAGTCTTCAGTGTTTAACATCCCCAATTCGCTGATCAACAGGCTTGGTGAAAAGTTCAGCGAGTTGATACTCAGTTGGAACGAAGTGAAGTTCAATATCACCATTTATAACATTATCTCTGATAAAATGATATCGGATCTCAATATGTTTGGTCTTGGAGTGAAGTACAGGATTGTTTGCAATTGCAATAGCACTAGTACTATCGCAATAGATAGGAACCTTTGAAAATCGAAGATCATAGTCCATCAGCTGGTTTTCCATCCAAAGAATTTGGGCACAGCAACTACCAACGGCTACATATTTAGCTTCAGTTGTTGATGTGGACACTGAGTTTTGCTTTTTGCTTGTCCAGCTCACCAACTTTTCACCTAGAAGCTGACAGCCTCCAGTGGTGCTTTTCCTATAAATTTTGCAACCTACAAAATCACTATTCGAATAACCAATTAGGTCAAAACCTGAACCTTTAGGGTACCAAAGACCCATGTTAGGAGTTCCCTTAAGATATCTGAAGATGCATTTTACAGCCATCAGATGGGATTCCTTTGGTTCAACTTGATATCTTGCATATAAGCATGTAGAGTACATGATATTGGGTCGACTAGCTGTTAGATACAGCAGGGAGCCGATCATTCCTCTATAAACAGTAACGTTTACAGGCTTTCCATTTGGATCCTTGTTGAGAGAGAGTGGATGAGCCATTAGAGTCTTTATAGATGAACTGTTGGATAGATCAAACTTCTTCAGCATGTCACGAACATACTTACTTTGATTGATAAAGATACTTTTATCTGATTGTTTGATCTGGAGACCTAAAAAGAAGGTTAGTTCTCCCATCATGTTCATCTGATATTCTTTTTTCATGCGATCAGCGAACCGAAAACACAAAGAGGGATTAGTGAAACCAAATATAATATCATCGACATAAATTTGGACTAGAATGATGTGACCCTTAACTTTCCTAAGAAATAAGGTCTGGTCAATCTTTCCACGAGAGAATTTCTCAACGATGAGAAATGAGGAAAGGATATCATACCAAGCACGAGGAGCCAATGTTAACCCATAAAGAGCTTTATCCAACCTGTAGCCCTGGTTTGGATACTTAGGGTGAAGAAACCCTGGAGGTTGTTCAGCATAAACTTCCTCTTGAAGTTTTAGGAAAGCGCTATTTACATTCATTTGGTAGACTTTGAAGTCTCTATGGGCAGCAAAGGCTAGAAAGACTCGAATTGCTTCGAGTCTAGCCACTGGTGCGAAGGTCTCATCATAGTCGATCCTTTCTTCTTGTCTATAACCCTGAGTAACAAGTTGAGCCTTGTTACGGGTAACCACACCATCTTTATCCAACTTATTGCAATAAACCCATTTGGTGCCTATCACTGATTTGTCAGACAGACGTGGAACAAGGTACCAGACTTTGTTTCTTTCAAACTCAATGAGCTCCTATTGCATGGAAAGGACCCAACTAGGGTCAGAGATAGCATCATTGATTTTTTTGGGTTCAACTAAAGAAAGAAAGTTGACAAAGAGACAAATATTACTTAGACCATGACAAGTCTTGATACCTACATCTGGATCACCAAGAATTTGATGAATTGCATGGTCTTTTGTCCATCGCTAAGCTGGTAGAGAAATTTCATCTGAGTATGTGAGTTCAGAAACAGAAGATGAGGCTTCAACTGCAGTATCTTCAACAATAGGAACTATCGCCAAAGGGGCCTCACATTCAGCGACTGAAATAGGTTTAGATACTGAAGGCATTTCATTCACTGATTGATCAATGTTTGAATTAGAAGGAGGAACACAACTAATGGGCACGACAACGATCTCTGAAGAAGATGCATTGGAGTGACTAGCTGTAACTGGAATGATGAGTGGATCATCTTCAGCTTCAGGAGATCCAGTCTTGAGAGGAGCACTGTAGGAAGCTTCAGGTTGTCCATACTGAGAGAACATCCATTTTTGTAATTCATCCTCATCATTTAAGATTGGTTTTGAATTAGCTGATTGAGATTCGTCAATGGTGACATGAATAGATTATTCTATCATCTGTCTTCGTTTGTTGAATACTCTGAAGGCTTTGGATACTGAAAAATATCCAAGAAAGATTTCTTCATCAGCTTTGGGATCAAACTTTCCAAGTTGGTTGCGATTGTTGAAAATGTAACAAGTACAACCAAATATATGAAGAAAACTTATAGAAGGCTTTCTTTCATGAAAAAGTTCATAGGTTGTCTTCTTGAATCTTTTGACGATCAGCGATCGATTTTGAGTGAAACAAGCGGTGTTGACAGCTTCAGCCTAGAATTGAGTAGGAAGATGGGATTCGCTAAGCATTGATCGAGCAGCCTCAATGATTGTTCGATTTCTTCTTTCAGCGACCCCATTCTGCTGAGGATTCCTCACTGAAGAAAAGTTGTGAGAGATTCCCTTTCCTCAAAGAATTTATCCATAGTACTGTTTTTGAATTCAGTGCCATGGTCACTTCTAATAGATCGTACCTTATTGTTGTTCAGTACTTCTATTTTCTTGATGAACGAAATGATTTCTTCAGGTGTTTCATCTTTGGATTTGAAAAAGAAGACCCAAGTGTACCTGGCATACTCATCAACAATGACAAGTGTAAACTTCTTTCCAGCTATTGATTGCACGTTGACTGGACCAAAGAGATCCATATACAATAGCTGAAGAGGTGCAGTCACTGAAGAGATTTGCTTAGACTTAAAGCTAGCTCTTGTGTGTTTTCCTTTTTCACATGCAGAGCAAACAGATTCCTTTGCAAAAGAGTGTTGAGCAAGACCAGTGACAAAATCATTTTTTAACAGCTCGCTGAGTGTCTTGAAGTTGAGATGAGAAAGCCGTTTGTGCCATAACAGTTAACATCTGACGAGGCCTTAGAGAAGAAGCAGTTGTTCTCAGTGAGAGAGGAATTCATATTGATGATATATACATTCTCTAGGTGAGAACTGGTTAGGGCAACCTTATCATCTTTGTCAAGAACGTGACATGAATTATTCGAGAATTTTACTGTGTAGTCTTTATCACACAGCTGACTGATGCTAAGAAGATTCTGCTTTAGTCCTTCAATATATGCAACACGTTTGAACGTTGTTACAACATTGGTTAATATACCAAAACCTTTAGTATATCCTTTTTCGTTACCTCCAAAGGTTACAGAAGGTCCTATTTCTTCCTTGAAATGAGTTAGCAAGGATTTGTCTCCAGTCATATGTCTTAAACATCAGCTATAAAGATACCATATACCTTTGACGTCCTACACAAGAAAACAAATTAAGAATGCTATTGGTACCCAGCTATTGGGGTCCAACGTTGTTAGAGGCTTCATCTACTGGTGCAGAAGAATCAGTATCAGTAGATGGCATCACTAAATATGAAGAGGTTTGAGTGGAAAGAGGAACATCCTTTGACACTACTAAAGTAGTTTCAGTGGAAGTCTTCACTGAGCCTGAAGAAGAGGCTTCAATGGAGGGAATTACAACATCTAATGTTGAAGACTTGTCAGCAAGAATTGTCTTTGCTGAGCCTGTAGAAGAGGCTCCATCGGTTTGCTTCACTTTTGCTGCTTTTGCAGCCTTAGTGGATGGTTTCACCTCGGTTGATTTTTCAGCCTTGGCTACTTTCTTGCTCTTAGCTGGTGAACCAACCTTGGCGGCGGAAGGACACTTGCTTGGAATATGTGTTCCCTCACCATAGTGTTTGCACTTCCTAAAGCTGAAGATAGCTTTTAGGGCCAGGAAGTATCAGATTAGAAGAGGGACCAGCTCCAAGGATTCCCTTCTCATTGGTTCTAGGAGGAACCTTTGAGGCTTTGGATTGCTTAGGTGAAAAGTCCACCTTAAGCTGAGACTTGGATTTCTGAGAGGGTTCAGATTTCCTAGTCCCTGAGGAAAAAGAAGAAGCTTTACAAGCTGAAGGAATAGACCTTGGACTTGTTAGACTTCTTAGAAAGCGGTGCTGTGACAATGAATTTACCTTTGTCTTTGTAACTAGAACTCGAAGGAGTTCCTTCAAGATGACTCTTAGTAAGAGAAGACTGAGAGGAAGAAGTGTTAGGACTAGAAGAGACGATGGTGCCAAACTTGAGCATGGACCTGTCTGTAACACGTTCTTCCTGATCATAGGAGAATCCTAGACCAGTCGTTATCTTGGCGGGGATCTGAGCGTTGATGATCTTAGAGGCTTTGAGAGAAGCTTTGCATCACCCTTTAATGGTAGCTTTCTCAGCCTTAAGTTCAGTGATTGCTTGCTCTCGCTCAGCGATAGCCTTTTCGCGTTCAACGGTGATGGCTTGGTTTACAATGACCTGATCCTTAAGATCTTCCTCAACAAAGGTCAGCTCTTTGATCTTAGAATGACAAATCTTCAACTGTTCTTGAAGATCAACATTAAGCATTTCTGCTTTAGATTTGCCATTGAGGGCATTGTAAAGATCAACCATCAACGTATCTAGTGCGGATAAGCTAGAAGAAGAGGGTTCATTCTGGGAACATACCTGAGTAGTAGAAGAGGTAGATGTCTCGGAAGAAGAAGAAGAAGAAGAAGAAGAAGAAGAAGAAGAAGATGCTCTTGAAGACTCTTCATTTGCATCTTTGGCCATCAAGCAAAGATAGGTTGTATCTTCCTCGTCAGAAGATGATTCATCGGATGAGTCAACCCAGTCTTGCTCTTCAGCGACAAGGCCCTTAGCCTTTCGCTGGTTGTTCTTCATCTTCCTGTACTTCTTCTTCCGTTTTAAGTACTTTTCATCCTTAGTCCTGAAGGAGGATGGGGTTTTGGAAGATGGTATCGCAGCTTTCTTCGATCCGCATTCACCTGCAAAATGTCCAGGCCGGTGACAATTGTAGTAGACAGCTGAAGTGTTGTCTATTCTTTCAGACTTTGGCTTTCCCCTAATGGACAGCTGAGGAGATCTATGGTAGTTCCTTTTGCTGGAGAACCTCCTGAAAGACTTAGTCATGAGAGCCAGGGATTCATCAAAATATGCTAGATCAGATTCTGGAATATCCTCAGAGATAGAAGAGTCTATCTCTGTAATAACAACAGGAGGAAGAGAAGAAATAAAATGAGTAGAAGGGGTTTCAACTGAAGAAGATTCGGAGATCAAAGCTAAAGGAGAGCTTTTCATTTCTCTGGAATCTTTGACTAGATTCCTCTTCGGTTGATGAGATTGCTCATGGTTAAGCAGAATCCTGTAGAGAGTAGAGAGAAAGAGTGGACATGTCATTGGACATCTTAAGACACATGGAAAAGGTGTCCCAAGACTCAGGAAGACATTCCAGAAACTTAGTTAAAGTTTCAGAATTGAATATTTCCTGCCTACAACCCTTGGATCAATAAGGAGACAATTAAAACGTTGATGTACTTCATACAGCGTTTCAGACTTTCCATAGAGAAAACATTTGTACTGCCTTACTAAATTGATCTTTCTAGTTTCTTGAACCTGAGTGGTTCCTTCATATTGAACACAAAGTGTGTCCCACATGGATTTAGAAGTCTTGAGCTTCATCACAGAGTGATAAATCTTGCAGGAAGAGACATAGCTATTATAGACCTAGCGCGAGTGTCTATAGCTATTTTCTTCTTGTCTTCATCACTCCACTGATGAGGGAGCTTTGGAATTTGCCGTTCAGGAATTGCGGCAGTCGTAACTGTTGCTGGAACAGCCGGAGCAATAGCAAATGGTAGATATGGTCCATTTTCTATGTAATGTGGAATTTCAGGATCCACACCTTCAAGAAAGAGGGACATCCGGTTCTTCCATACACTAAAGTTGTTACGGACGAACCGGGGAGGTTTGGCAAGAGAGCCATTGTCTTTTGTGTGTGTTTGTAATTTGCAAAGCCATTTAAAAGTAGTAAAGTTACCTAGAGAAAGATATAAACTAATACAGAAAAACAGTTAAACAACTTAGAGAAGAAAAAACACTGCTCTGATACCACTTGTTGATCCTTTGAGAATCTATAAGATAAGTAAAACAGTTTGTAGAAGGGGAGGGGGGATGAATACAAACACAATATTTTCAAATTTAAAATGTATATTGATAGAGAAGATCAATACAAATTTTACAAGATTATTTGCGGAAATATAAGGTAAGAAAACCTATCTAAACAATCTTTGGTTACACACAGAATCTTAGCAAATGAGAAAAGAAATGCTGTAAAGAAAAATTCTTTTACTTAAGCTAGAATGCTCAAAGTAAGAATTAGGTTATGAGAAGGAGTTGCGCGTGCTCTGTATGGAGAAGAAACACTTCTATTTATACTCATTGCATTAAATGCTCATTTAATGCAATATGGTAGGGTTAGAGTGCGTGTCAAGCCTTAAGATAAAGGCTTGTCCTTTACTACAGTGAATAGTACAAAAAAGACTATTCATGAGCAGACATCCTTACCTAAAGTTGGTGGACAATAGAGTCAACTAGTCGGCTCCGTACCGTACCAACATTTAGAAAGGGTATGGGTTTGTCCTTTGTGTGCATAAGGACAAGACAACAACAATCGTGCTTGGCAAGCTTCCTTTGATTGCTGAATGCTGGAATAACCTGGAGGTCTCTTCAGTATTCGTTGAGGCTTGAGCAGTCTTCACACATATGTAGACAGGCTTGTAATCACTGAGTACCGCTTCAGATCACGTAYTYGCCAGTCTCTAATCTWCAGWTTCAGTCTTCGACTTTGGCTGAAGGTTCTTTGGTGTGAGTGTTGTCTTCTTGAAGTATCGTTGTCTCTGATTGAATTACAATACAAGTTCTTCAGCGACCACTGTACAAACTCAGTGATGATCGCTGGAACTGAAAAGATAGAAACATAAATACAACGTATAAGTGAAAAGGGATTATCACCAAATCATTGAGAGAGATGATGAACAGAAGTCCTAAAGGCTTCGAAGAAGCCAGACATTTCCATGCTGAACTTATCACTGCCAGCGTAGGGTCCCTACATACCCAACACTGTGTATGTGAAGCCTGAGTTTGGACTTATATTCCTTGACTATGATGGCGAAGTCAGATTCCAAAGAATGTCTGAGTTACATCTATGCCCAAAGAAACATCTTGGATACCTTAGGTTCTTGCTAGATAATGACTTCAGAGGTAAGATGATGGATCGCAAGTTCAAAAGGGAGTTTCTACGTCGAAAGGAGCTTGGAGAAACTGTACCTTGCTACATTAGTTTGAACAACTTAGATTAGTTACTTCTTTTGTAATTTGTCCATTCTCTGTATGTCTTTTGTATTCTATGTCGACTTTCAGTGTTCAAATGTATATTTTGTAAGTCTAAGACATGTACTGAACTACTTGTAATATTTCCTTTTGAAATTAATATAAGTGTTTCTTTTGCATCACTGAAAAGAGTAATAGGGACACATGTCTATGAGTTCCAGTGTTTCTCTTACATTCACTGACAATTTATAAGTCAGTGAATATGCTTTCAGTTTTAGTTTCCCTTCTTATACTTTTGTTTAAATTTGTAACTTAAGAAAATTTTCTAAGTAAAGACTGGCTCACTGAAAAAGATCCCAAAATAACTTAAAAGAGACATGTACTTTATATGTAACTTTTCTGTACTATTATTTGATAAAGCAACTTTCTTTATGTTGCTTTGTTATCATCAAATAGGGGGAGATTGTTGATCCTCACTCTTAGTGATTTGAAGATAATCTTTTTTACCTTATACGAAGTATTATTGTTTCTGTCTTTCAGTTCCAACGATCATCACTGAGTCTGTTCAGTGATCGCTGAGACATGTATTGTAAATCCATCAGCGACATCGATACTTCAAGAAGACAAAACTCACACCAAAGAACCTTCAGCTAAAGTCAAAGACTAAAATTGAAGATTAGAGACTAGCGTGTTCGTGATCTAAAGCGGCATTCAGTGATAACAACCTGTTCAACATATGTGTGAAGACTGCCCAATCCTCAGCGAATGCTGAAGAGACCTTCAGGGTTATTCTAGTATTCTGTGATCAAATGAAGCTTGTTGTGCAGGATTGTTTTTGTCTTTCCCTTCACACACAAAGGACAAACCCGTACCCTTTGTAGAGTATAATATGGTATGGAGCCGATTAGTTGACTCTACTATCCACCAACTCCATGAAAGGATGTTTGCTCATGAATAGGCTTTTATACTATTCACTGTAGCAAATGACAAGTCTTTCTCTAAAGGCTTGACGCGTGTTTAAACCCTACTGCATTGCATTAAATGTGCATTTAATACAATAGGTATAAATAGATGTGTGTTATCTCCATGCAGAGATACTCTAACCCTAATTCTTGCGTGCATACGTGAAAGAACACACACACATATCTGAGAACATATATGCTTATCTTTCAAACAAGTTAGAATCCTTTTTCAAGTATTCTAAATAGTTCTTACCTGAAAAGAACTCATTTTCTTCTTAGTCTTAAACAACAAATATTTTCAATTTGCTAAGATCATTTGTGTGTAAGTTAGATTGTTTAGATATGTTATCTTTACCTTATCTTATTCCGCGTACAATCTTGTAAAATCTGTATTGATCCTTCTTTATCAATATATATTTTAAATTTGAAAAGTTTACTGTGTTTATATTCATCCTCCCCCTTTTACAAACTGTTTCTAAATGTCTTGTAGACCCTAACGGGACCAACACACAGTTTTAGATGAAAAAAGAACATATGAAATAATAGACGATGCACAAATTCTAAATGTTATCACAATTTCATGGGTTCTCAAGATGATCCGTATTAATACACTAAGTTATATACATAGTTGCTAAGTAATATATATATATATATATATACATACACTAAGCTATACACAATCGAGGTTGCATTTGGATCTGGGATAGGACAGGACAGGACAAGATAGGACGGGAGATAACCCACTCTTCCACTTTTGGTGTGACATGGGACAAGACAAGAACGCCTATCCCATGTTTGGCGCGACATGAGACAGGGACAAGAATTGAGACAGGTGGGACAACATGAAACAAAAAATGTTTTTCTTGTTCCACCAATATATGTGGAACAAGAACGGGATAGAAACTAAAATATTACTAATTAACCATCATATGATGTATAACCTTAATATAATATTTGTTTTAGTGGTCAATACCACTAGTTGCGGTCGTCGCCGCTGGTAGCCACCGTTGGCCACCTCCACCTCCTCTTCCATTACAACAACATCCTTCACCACCTTCACGACCATCATCAAAAGCCCTTCATCACCACCTCCACAACCACCGTTGACTAAGCATCGTCCATCGCCACCACCACCGTCATCGGCCACCTTGACCTCCTCTTCTTCCTCTACTACAACAACTTCCTCCACCACCTCCAGAACCACCATTGGCCACTGACCACCACCGTTCATCGCCATCACCATTACCACTGTAGGCCACCTCACCTCTACAACCACCGTCGTCCACCTCACCTCTACCTCCACAACCAACGTCGTCCACTGCCCATCGCCACCACCACTAGTACCAGCGGCTATCAACACCTCCATAACCACCATCAGATACCATCTACCTCCTCCATCATTATCGACCACCATCACCACTATTATATATGTATTTATTTATTTATATGAAATGCAAAAATGTTTATAAATTAAATTATTAAATTATTTACTTTATTTGTGTTAATTATAATTATTATATTATATCTAGCATATCAAATAATTTTTAGGGGCAACTTGTATACTTCTGTCTTGTCATGCCCATTCCTAATTGAACAAAACACCAGACAGACACTTGTTTTGTCTGATCCTGTCACATCCAGTCCTATCCAATTCCATCCAATCATGTTTGCATAACAAACGTTGCCTTAATGCATAATGTGTATGTGTATATCTACACTACATTAATAACCATTTAGGTCAATATCTTAATTACAACTCTTGGAGCATAGGTTACAACCATTTTATGCAACAAATTAAAAAAACTCTTAATTACAAACTATTATGCATAATGTACAAGTTTTTTATGCAATGTTTTCCAAAGACCAAAAATTACCTACGTTGGGTCGGTTTCTTCTTCCAGTTTCTTTCTCTTCTGTCTCCTACCTCTGCTAGCAACAAGACCAGAACTTTTCTTCTCTTCTGTATCATTTCTCTACAGCCAGCAACATTTTGGGTTAGAAAGCAGAGGTCTTTCTTCTTCACAGACCTCGTTTGGCATAACAATGGTGTTGTGGATGTATCACCTCGATCAGAGAACCGATTTCATGTATCAAAGGGATTTGATGTATCAMAACCTCATTGATACATATAGCTCCCTCCTCCCTGTTGATTTAATTTCATAGGTTCTTCAAAGCCCTAGAATTTGGAGGTATGGTCTTCTTTTTGGTATATGTTGTATTTCAATTTTGATTTCTGCAACCACTTCTGATGATATTTTAACTTTCTTTCTTCTTTCTAGTTTAACGATCGATGAAGGAAGCCAAGGCTATTTACAACTTAGAGGTAAGAATCCTCTTTTACATTGCTTTGAAAATTTGAGGTATTGTGTGTGGTTTTTATTAAAAGAAGCCTTTTTCCTAAAGTCATCTTCATTTATGTCTACCTGCAATTATGGAAAACCCATCAAGAAAGCTTCGATTAAAGTTGCCAAAATGCCGATCTTAATTCTAAATTCCATTGAAATTCAAGAACTGAATGTTTCCCATAAAAATACCAAAAAAAAAAGATTTAAATGATGAAAAAATGACCTCCAGAACTGAAATCTTCAGCTTTGCTCTTGATATTAAACCATCTCTTGAGTGTTTTATGTAATATTCTGGTTGTTATATAAAGTATATATATATATATGTAAGGATATATGTGTATGTGTGTAATATTTATGTTTTAAAATTAAAAGTTTATTTATTTTAAATAAAAAGGAGGAGGTCGGCTAGTTAAGCCGCCTACCACCTCTTCTCTTTTATTTGTGCTGGGTATAAATAGAAAGTTTTGGGAAGAAAAGACACACATACTATATTTAGAAGAATTTTTCTCTTAAGAATCAAGAGGATTGCACAGAAAGAGAATTTCAAAAGCTTTGTAATTTGATAAGCATTTGGAACTGATTATTATGAATTTGGCTTCATTTTATGTAAGTTCTTGTTTAAACCGTTCATGTATTGTCCGAATTAATATCCGGATAGTTATAAACCGCTCATGCCTTGACCGGATATCTTTTAAATCGGCCAAGAGGTGACCGGATATTTATCTAAACCGCTCAAGAGGTGATCGGTTTACTTCTAAACCGCTCAAGTGTTGTGCGGTGTATTGACCAGATTACTTTAAACCGGTCAATGGTTGGGCCATGTATTGTCCGGTTTATCCTTAAACCGGTTAACAATGAAAGTGAAGTATTGTCCGGATTTGTAATCCGGACAAAGATGTTAATTTATTTCCAGTGTTTTGACCGGACTTGTTATCCAGACAAGATTGACCGGACTTCAAGTCCGAATAAAAAGATAGAAAGTTTTTGAAATGTTTTAGAGATGAAATGGCGGTGTAACCGCGAGAGRGATGAAATGGTGGTGTAACCGAGAGAGAGAGATGTAATGGCGGTGTAACTGCGAGAGAGAGAGAAAGAGAGAGATATATCAGCGGTGTAACCGCGAGAAACATAAATATGCTTATGTTTCAGAACAGGTTTGATTCTAAACTGATTGTTTGGAATGCATATTGTTTGTGTGAGATTTATACACTCACTAGACCTTTTGGTCTAATGCTCAGTTGTTGGACTAACCTGTTTTGCAGGTCAGCGTAATTTGCAAGATAAAGGCAAGGGAAAAGTTTAAACGTTGATAATAGTTTGTTTGTATATGTATTAAAGATACATTTTTGATAGTCCATGTTTTGTAATAATATTGTTTTCAGTAATTATGAGTATGATGATGTGAATTATGTGTATATGAGATGTGAGGGTTGTTACATAGAATTTGTGGGTTGTTACAGTTGGTATCAGAGCCTTAGTTTAAGGGATCTGGGTATTTGCGAAATACTTAGACTTAAACTAGAAGTGTGGAAAGTTATGATAATAGGTTTCACTGGGTCAATGAACATAGGAATATGTTATAGCTGAAACTATTATGAGGAAGATAGATTATATATGGCTGATATAATCTGAGTTATGAGTARACATGAGGATAAATGTGTTATTATGTTGTGATTATGAGAATAATCATGTGTGTTTAAATGTGACAGAAAAGGTTACATACCGAGAAATGGCAGATAATTCCAATCAATCGGAAAGGACCTCTACTGGTTATGGAAGAGGTTGAGGAAGAAGAAATATAATGCACAGAGAGGATCCAGAAAATGTAATAGAAACACGAAGTCGTAGCAGAGGACGAGGAAGAGGTAGAGGTACTAGACAAGAACAGGAATTGTCGGCCCAAGAAAGTTCAATGTCTGGCCGTCGTCGAGGAAGAGCAAGGGGTGGACATAATGTTTCTGACCCCGAATATATTACTCAAGATATGTTGGCAGCAGAGCTGGGAAAATTTCAGGAAAGTTTGGTAAATATGTTAAAGCGTACAAACCAAACTAATCCAAATGTGGTAAGAAATTCCGATCAAGAGGAAGCCGGAGCTAGTACACCGGTAACTGGTACATCTGTACCCCTTACTTCATCCTCAGTACAAAAGGAAGGACTTGCTTGTAAACCTCCTAAGTTTTCTGGTGAATGTGATCCTGTTAAAGCTATGTGTTGGCTTAAGGAGATCGAGTTGAGTCTGTAAATCAGTAAAAGTGCAGAAGAAGACAAAGTTATGTTTGCTGTATCTCGTTTGAGATCAAGTGCTTTGTACTGGTGGGAAGTCCTGTCTAGTTCAGATACGAACATTCTGAAGACAATGTTGTGGAAAGAATTTATGGTTAAATTTAAAATGTAGTATTGTCCTGAAGCTGCAGTTCGAAAGTTGGAAGATGATTTCCTTCGTCTTGAGCAAGGAAACATGTCAGTTCGCCAGTATACAGAAGTTTTCATGGAATAATCTAGATTTGCTGAAGCCTATATTATATCTGAAAACAATAAAGTGAGAAAGTATATCTGGGCATTGGAGGCAAATCTTCGAAAGTATGTGATATCCAGAAATCCGGCAACGTTTTAGGTGGCAGTTGATGATGCTGAAATATTGGAACAAGATATTAACCGGCAACCGCAAGAAAGGGTTGGAGAGAAAAGAAAAGGGGAAACTACAGTAGCTGATTTCTGTAGATCGAGGTTTATGGAAAATGTGAATCGACCAGTCTCAAGGTTTAATGATAAGGTGTGTACTCGATGTCATAAAATACATCAGGAAAATTGCACTACAGAATCTCGAGTATGTTTTAAATGTCAGGAACATGGACATATAGCTCAAAACTGTCGGGTGACGCAGAGGTATTTTACTTGTAATTCATCTCAACATGTAAATGTTGATTGTCCACAAGTGAAGAGTCGAGGGTTTGGTTTTGCTAGAGGTCGAGGATCTGGGTATGTACCAACAGGTCACGGGCAAATGGATAACCGTGTTAGTCCAAGTGGACGGGGAGGAATAAGACAGGCAGAGTCTAATGCCAAAGGGAGAGCCTTTCAAATGACGAGAGGTGAGGCGGAAGAGCACCCTGAAGTAGTAACAGGTACATTCCTCGTTATTTCAGTATGTGCCAAAGTTTTATTTAATTCGGGTGCAAATCGTTCTTTTGTGTCACCATCATTTGTTAATTGTGCACATTTAGAATCTAAAGCGTTAAGTGAGGATCTAATTGTGGAAACAGCAAATGATAGTGAAGTTGTGGTTAAGGAAAGAATTGATGAATGTGTTATATGTATAGAAGGATGTGAGGTGCCTATACAGTTATTTCCTTTACCTTTAAGAGAATTTAATGTAATTATAGGCATGGATTGGTTAGCTGAAAACCAAGCCAATATAGTCTGTAATGAGAAGATGATTCATATAGACTT
>NW_020202023.1:31358-34241 GCF_001531365.2 Cynara cardunculus var. scolymus
TTACTTCTGGAATTGTTGAAACAAGAGAAATTGTATGCCAAGATGTCAAAAATGCGAATTTTGGCTACGAGAAGTTTAGTTTCTGGGGCATGTCATCTCAGAAAAAGGGATTAAAGTGGATCCAATTAAGATTGAAGCTATTAAAAAGTGAGAAGTTCCAAAGACTCCAACTGAAGTTAGAAGTTTCCTTGGATTGGCTAGGTATTATCGTAAGTTTATACAGGATTTTTCTCGTATTGCTACTCCATTAACGAAGTTGACCAAGAAGAATGTGAAATATGAGTGGGATGAAGCACAAGCTCGGGCCTTTCAGATGTTAAAAGATAAGCTATGCAGTGCACCAATTCTATCTTTACCAGATGGAATGGAAGATTTTGTGGTATATAGTGACGCGTCAAAGATGGGTTTGGGTTGTGTATTAATGCAATGTGAAAAGGTAATAGCTTATGCTTCCAGACAGTTAAAAGATCATGAAAGACAGTATCCTACTCATGATATGGAGTTAGCAGCAGTAGTGTTTGCTTTAAAGATATGGAGACATTATTTGTATGGAACGAAGTGCCAAATCTTCACAGATCATAAGAGCTTGCAACATCTGTTCCATCAGAAGGATTTGAATATGCGTCAGAGAAGATGGTTGGAATTGGTAAGTGATTATGATTGTGAGATTTTGTATCATCCAGGAAAGGCAAATGTAGTGGCTGATGCATTAAGTCGACAAGAGAAAAGTGGAACTATCAAAGCTACAGCTTTACGAGTTGAGTTATTACCCAGTATTCAAGAAGAGTTACGAGAATTTCAACATGAGGCAATGAAAGAGGATAAAATCAAACAGGAAAGATTGGGTGGACTAATATCTGATTTGGTGAGAGATGACAGAGAATCTTGGAAGTTCCATAACAGAATTTGGGTACCATGTTATGGTAATCTCAGAAAACGTATTTTGGATGAGGCTCATAAGTCACGTTTTGTGATACATCCAAGCACAAATAAAATGTATCGGGATTTGAAGCAACATTATTGATGGCCAGGTATGAAGAAAGATGTTGCTAAACATGTTGAACAATGCCTGACATGTCTTCAAGTAAAGATTGAACATCAACGTCCTTATGGTAAGTTACAATCTTTAGAAATTCYGGTTTGGAAGTGGGATCATATTACTATGGATTTCATAACCAAATTGTCGAGAACATCGAAAGGGTATGATGCAATATGGGTGATCGTAGATCGGTTGTCTAAATCTGCATACTTCTTACCTATGAAAGAGTCATATCTGATGGAGAGATTGGCAAAGTTATACATTGATGAGATAGTGACACGACATGGTGTTCCTTTATCGATCGTTTCTGATAGAGATAGTCGTTTCACTTCTGTGTTTTGGAAGAGCTTTCAGAAAGAAATGGGTTCCCAAATTAAGCTAAGTGCAGCTTATCATCCTCAGACTGATGGACAGAGTGAACGCACTATCCAAACTTTAGAAGATATGTTGAGATCATGTATCATTGATTTTGGAGGGTCGTGGGATAGTCATTTGGCTTTGGTTGAATTTGCATACAACAATAGCTACCACTCAAGTATTCAGGCAGCACCTTTTGAGGTTCTATATGGACGAAAATGTAGAACTCCTTTGTGCTGGAATGAAATAGGTGAAAAACAGTTAGCTGGGCCTGAGTTAGTTCAGCAAACTGCAGATAAAATTAGACTAATACGGGAACGAATGAAAGCTGCACAAGATAGACAAAGAAGTTATGTAGATAAACGTCGGAAGCCAATTGAGTTTCAAGTGGGTGATAGAGTAATGTTGAAAGTATCACCTTGGAAAGGAATAGTACGTTTYGGAAARAGAGGGAAGTTAAGTCCAAGGTATGTTGGACCATTCTCTATTATTGAAAGAGTTGGGGAAGTAGCCTATAAGTTATAACTTCCTTTGGAATTAAGTGGAATTCATGACATGTTTCATGTGTCAAATTTGAGGAAGTGTCTAATAAGTCCAGATGTGGCAGTACCATTACCTGAGATTAAGGTAGATGAGAAATTATGCTTTGAAGAAACCCCTGAACAGATTATTGACTATAAGGTAAAGAAATTACGAAACAAAGAGATTGGGTTAGTAAAGGTTCAATGGCGTTATCATAAAGGACCAGATGCCACCTGGGAATCAGAATCGGAAATGAGGATGAAATATCCTTATCTGTTTACTTAATGGAATTCCGGGACGGAATTCTTTTAAGGAGGGAATATTGTAATATTCTGGTTGTTATTTAAAGTATATATATATATATATATGTACGGATATATGTGTATGTGTGTAATATTTATGTTTTAAAATTAAAAGTTTATTTATTTTAAATAAAAGGGARGAGGTCGGCTAGTTAAGCCGCCTACCACCTCTCCTCTTTAATTTGTGCTGGGTATAAATAGAAAGTTTTGGGAAGAAAAGACACACATACTATATTTAGAAGGATTTTTCTCTTAAGAATCAAGAGGATTGCACAGAAAGAGAATTTCAAAAGCTTTGTAATTTGACTTCTAAAAGGTGAGTTTATTAAGAGCTTTGGATACGAATTGCTTACATACAGTTTGATAAGCATTTGGAACTGATTATTATGAATTTGGCTTCATTTTATGTAAGTTCTTGTTTAAACCGTTCATGTATTATCCGGATTAATATCCGGATAGTTATAAACCGCTCATGCCTTGACCGGATATCTTTTAAACCGGCCAAGAGGTGACCGGATATTTATTTAAACCGCTCAAGAGGTGATCGGTTTACTTCTAAGCCGCTCAAGTGTTGTGCGGTGTATTGACCGGATTACTTTAAACCGGTCAATGGTTGGGCCATGTATTGTCCGGTTTATCCTTAAACCGGTTAACAATGAAAGT
>NW_020202023.1:34606-41640 GCF_001531365.2 Cynara cardunculus var. scolymus
TGTAACCGCGAGAGAGATGAAATGGCAGTGTAACCACGAGAGAGAGAGAGAGAGATGTAATGGCGGTGTAACACCGAGAGATATATATATATATATATATCAGCGGTGTAACCGCGAGAAACATAAATATGCTTATGTTTCAGAACAGGTTTGATTCTAAACTGATTGTTTGGAATGCATATTGTTTGTGTGAGATTTATACACTCACTAGACCTTTTGGTCTAACGCTCAGTTGTACTAACCTGTTTTGCAGGTCAACGTAATTTGCAAGATAAAGGCAAGGGAAAAGTTTAAATGTTGATAATAGTTTGTTTGTATATGTATTAAAGATACATTTTTGATAGTCCATGATTTGTAATAATATTGTTTTCAGTAATTATGAGTATGATGATGTGAATTATGTGTATATGATATGTGAGGGTTGTTATATAGAATTTGTGGGTTGTTACATTTTAGGCCAAGAAACCTTAAATCATTCACAATGACCTTAGTTTTCTTGTGTTATATTCACAAGAAAAACAATCAAAGATGGGAAAGATAGTGTTTTTATGAATACCCACAAGAAAGTACAGAGTTGTTGAATCTCATGATATAAAGAGGAGAAGAAACTAGCCAAATGTATATGAAATGAAACAAAACAAAACGAAGATAAAAGATGGGAAAGATTGTGTTTTTATGAATACCCACAAGAAAGTATAGATTATTGGCATTTTGGTTTCAAATTTGCAAACAAATAGTCAAATCAAAGAGAGAAACCCTGGTTGGGCTTTGTTTTCTATGTTTTAGGCTGCTACTTTGGTTGGTAATGGATTTTTATTGTGCATTTTTGTTGTATTAAAACAAAGTTTTGCTAGGATTTCATATGCTTGGGTGCTTCAAAAGTAAACTGAACAACCCATCTCTATGAGCTTAAGTAAAGTGTTTATTGTTCCTGCTGCAAGTAAAATGTTTCCAATCAACCCATCTCTTTGTTGATGCTAACCATTACAGAGATCTGCCAACTTACCTCTGACTGAAGACAAATGTCTAAACCCCTTGTTTGGACAGCTGCTTTGAATAACATATAACCTGTTCACATAATCTTACCTGTTCACATAATCTTATTAGTGAGGTGGCTTGAGAAAGTCATATAACCTGTTCACATGGAAAACATGAATCTGCTGTCTAAGACCACCACTATAATATTAAAACTATGATAAATGAAAAAGCTTGAGAATTTCATTATAAAACTTTAGCTTAAATAGGAAGAATGTAAAATACACAGTTGCCTTAACTTAAAGCTATTAACAAGGAAACGATACACAAAACATACATTTATTTACAACTTAGAGCTGAATGTACAATCGTGTTAAAAATAATAAATAATATATTATGAAAAAATAATATACAAAATACACTTGTATTTATTTATAATCATAAACAATTGATGCATAGCATAAACTATGTAGTATAAGCAAAGAAGGGATCCTAGGTAAATGCCAAACTTTCTTATTTTTGGTTCTGTTTGGAATTATTCAACTACTAGCTTCTCAAATACCCAACATTTTTCATACAAAATGGCTCTCAATTATTGTTGCAACCATGTCCTTCACCTATTCTTTTATCAGAATTGGACTTGGATTAACCCAAGTAATAGGTATGGAATTTTATATTCATTCCTAGATCTTATAACATGTTGAACTACTGCTTATAGTGTGTGCTTAACCTGAATGTTATTAGTGTGTGAAAATTTGAGTTATTATGTGTCATGAATCCTGCTACTGTCATAAAGCAGACAACAAACAAGCTAAAACTCCAAAAAAAAAAAAGAATCAGTCAATAAAATGAAAGACAATGTCAAAAGCATACAAAACATTAAAGTAGACATAGGAACTCCATATTATGTCCATTAATATGTTGTTGCTGTCAAAATGAACATATATATGTTTACCAACAAAAATTGGTTCTTGATATGTTGCTTTCAAAGTCATGGTCTGGAAATACATATATCGGTTGAATTTAATTCATGTAAATGCTCCTAAAAACTTTTTTGTTTTATGTAAATGCTCCTCATTCTCCACAACCATTTGATCAACTACTACTGATCCATTTAATCAACTACTACTGCTCCTCCTACCAGTTGCTCAGCTTGTTTCCTACTATTTTATTTCACATGATTGAGAGCCAAAATGTTCCTACTGTTTTGTTCTTACTGATTGTGTTTGTGTGCTTAAAGTTTCAACAGCAACTGGTTGTGTTTGTGTGCTTACAGTTTCAACAACAATTGTTTCTTCATCAGGTATAAACACATCTTGAGGATAAACTCTCTTTTGTATCTTTACAGACACTTGGTTGGTCTCTTATCAATCAAAAATCTTTCCCTTGCATGCATGGTAGACTATGATAACCTGCTTAATATGCTAAATTGTTTCAGGAAATGGAGGTGTGATGATGTACTATAAAATTGTCATTTTGATCTTAGTTTTGGATGTTTCTTATAGGAGGTGGTTTTAGTTGTAATGTTAATTTCCTTGTTACTTTTTTGTTTATAATTGCTTTTGTAATAAGCTTCTTAATTGTATTGACTCTCTTTCTGTTAGCAGCTCGTGCTTCATTCTTTCATTTTTATAAAGAACATTTTTTTTAATTTTCTTGGGTTTGTTTGGTTTACTTTGGTTTGGTTCTTTGTAGTTTTAGTTTCTTACATGGATGTATAGGGTAAAAGATTTTAACGAATCTGAGTGTATAATATTTACCTAATGTGAAACTCCTACTAGTAACCTTGTAATTGTGTTAAAAGTCCACCGAGTGTAAAATTCACTTTATAGATACTGTTATTTACCTGATGGTATTGTAAATGGAAACCATGTGAATATGTCTGGGCTGCATGCTTCATCCCCTGAAACTAATACTCATGTACAAACATTCTCTTCAAGTGATACATATATGCTAATGGATTGTCTTAGGTATCAAACCAATGGTCATAGAAAAACGCAATTGGGATCTGGTGGAGGGATACCCAAGGATGGAAATTCCATTTCTTTGCAAACTGATGCTTATCTTCCATCTCATCTTACGAAGGATGGTGAAGATTCTTACCCGGGTAAGTGATGGTGAAGATTCTTATCCAGATAAGCATTTACCGGGTAAATTGTTGCATACGATACCATTTTAATATACTACAATCTTATCTAGTAAAATAAATTATAGTGTTGACTTCTACCGGTAAGCGCTTACCGGGTAAGTATTTGGCCCCTTACTACTTCTATTTCATGCATAATATCAATCATTTATCAGGACTCTTGGCATAGTTTGTAAAAATCAAATGTTTATATTTATGGAATTGAAAATTGCCTGTTTTAACTGTATAAAAGTACCATATTACAATTTGCAGATAGACATAAAAAACCTTGTACATTATAGACAAAATATGCATTAATAACTTATGCAGCATCGTTGTCCGGTCCTCTCTCCAACCATGTGTAGAGTGACGACTTGAGGCTTTTTTCTACAAAAGATGATGCAATTCATGAGGAAAAAAAAATACAACAAATGATTATGATTCACAAACTGTTTCAGGTTGACTTGTAAAATAACCACACAAACTCATAATTTTGGGCCAGACTAATATTTCAAAATTGTAATTCACCCGCGCTGCATCGCACGGGTACACCACTAATATATATATATATATATATAGGATATATTTCTTTTACAACCTTGTGCATTTGTACAACCTTTGCAACCCAATTAATTGAGATATTTATAGAAATGATTGAAGTTCATTTATTATGATTTGAATATTTATGGAATATAAATAGAGTTTATTAATTATGATTAATATTTTATATTAGGAAACAATTAATTGATTAAAAATTGAATGGTTGAGATGAGGGTTGTATAAGGTGTAGGAATGGCAAAGGGTGTAGAATAGCATCCCTCTCTATATATATATATAAACACATGCAGTAAAATTGAAATACATCCATTCATACTAAGTTATATAAATGATACATCCATCCAAATAACTCCTACAAATAAATAGAAAATTAAAATTAAAATATCCATTGGAAATCCATCGATAATTACGGACACATATTTTAATTTTAATTTTAATTTTTTAATTTTTTAATTTTTAAAAACTCCCAATTTAAAAACAAAAATTAAAATTAAAATATTTTATGGATATTTTAAATTTTAATTTTTTTAATGATAATCTTTTAATGGGTCGGAAATTCATCAGTAATTACATATGTTTTTTTTTTTTTCAAATCGGTCTGTAATTACCTACGACTTACTGACGGATATCTTATTTTTAATTTTTTTACTGGTAATTTTCAAATCTGTTAGTTATCCATCTTTAATAGTCCTTTTTTAGTAGTTGTACACGGTATAAATGATTATCGAGAATAAAAAAAAAAAAAAAGCATGAAGAATATGAACTTAAACTTAAGAACAAACTTAAGAATAAGAGAGAATATATGGAAGAAACTTTTGTTAATAATAATACTAGTTAATAATACAACCCAAATGAGGTAAGTACTTACATTAGTGTTATATATTTTGTGGAAGTGGTGGGTTGTTACACATATTTTGAGCGATTAAGTTTGTGAAATTATTTTTGAACGAATAAGTTATTGAATTATAAAATAAAAACAATTTATCATTTCTCAATCGATCTATCTAGATCAATAACAAAGTACAATAATATATCCAAAAGAAAATGATTGAATATCATTTTCATTATTCATTATTTATTTTTCATATTCAAATGAGAATCATAAGGGAATCTAATAATTAATTATTTTTCAGATTTAAATGACAATCACAAAATCATAACAAACAAATATTATTGTCATTTAAATATGAAAAATAAGCAATGCTAAATAAAAATGGTGTATTTTTTGTTTTATTGGTTTGTTGTACTTTCTAACTAGGGGTGTTCAAAAAACCATTGGACCGCTCAAACTGGCCGAACCAAGTCAAACCGGACCGTTTTTGGCGGTTTGAACGGTCTGGCGGTCCGGTCTGGTTTGGAAAATAGCAAAACTGGGCAGTTCGGTCGGTCTGCGGTCTGAAACAATTTTTGGACTGTTTGGACCAAACCGACCGCCATATATATATATATATATAGAGAGAGAGAGAGAGAGAGAGAGAGAAAGAGATGAGCGATCAAATGAAAACCACCCTCATTTGTACAAATCGTACAAACCACCCTCATACGTCGATTTCATTGTTTAATTTTATGAAATTTTTTCATGAAATTGTTTAATCTTGTGAAATTGTTTCATATAATAATTTTTTTGATGAATTTGTTTCATATATGGTTATGAAATTGTTTCATATAATTTTTAATGAAATTTTAATGAAACTGTTTCATGTATTTCTATAAAATTAAAATAATGAAGATGATAATATCCATGGTTAACACCCTCCACAATAAAAATGGTTGATCAACCTCTCATAATTACAAAAAATGAACAAAATGAAAAATTATGATTGGTTGAATGTGGTTTTCACAGTTTGTACAAATTGGGTGGTTTTTATTTAAACGCTCCTCTATATAGATATATTTATCTATATGTTTTAGTATTAACAAGCCCAACTTTTTTAACTTATGGGCTTTGACCCAAATATATCCCTAAGCCTAACATCTAATATAATCAAAAGCGGCGCCTAAAACCATTAAACATATCGACACATTTGATATTGACAGTCTCCAAATTTGAAGTCCCTCAAGAACTCTATCAGTCTATCGATCCTTCTAATCCATGGATTGATTTCGGCACACATCATCAAGACATCAACCAAGTGATTCAACCAACTTAGATTTGTCTTTTATTGTGTTTGGTCAAGAACTCAAGAATTGAACTATTGAAAGTTGTGAAGTCGTGGATTTTGTTATTTAATACTCACAGTGGAGTTGTAACTTTGTTAATTTATTTGTTTTCTAATATGTGTTATATATTTATTTGTTTATACTTTGGATTGCTTCGACTTTATACTCAAGAGCTACTTAATTATTACATTTATTTGTTTATATATTTTGTTTTCTTAAAATGGATATTTAATATAAAATTCTAAATTATATGTCTTTTAAGTTTAATATTTAAAGTCCATTAAAGGCCCAAACCGTCTAAATCGGTCAGACCAGATCACCTTTTCGTGGTCTGGTTTGACCGGTCTGGGCACTTTATGTCAAACCGTTCGGTTTGAAAATTTTATAAACCGCCGTTACGGTTTGGTTTGTGGTCTGAGGGGTTAAACCGTCCAAACCGGACCGCGAACACCCCTATTTCTAACTAATTTGTTGATATATGAAGAAAGAAATGGTAAACTTCTTCCATTTTACAAGTATAAAAATTTATTTATTCGATAAACGTTCAGGGACCTAATCATTCAAAATATGAAAGTTAATTGGTTTCTCTCAGTTTTAGTAAGTTTAACGATTTACTTGTTCGATTTCAGAAAGTTTAAGGATTTGCTAAAAAAAATAGTTAAAAACTTAATCACTTAAATTGTATTAGTTCGATTGGTTTTAGACTTTCCCCTACAAAAATTATAAATATAAATATAAATTCTCTTTAAAAATTTATAGTTTAAAACATGAGTGAATTACAGACTTGGTGTCTATGGTTATATGAAAATTATGGATTGAGTCATCCAAATAAAATAATTATATGTATAGTCATTGTGGTTTCATTTTTGTTTTGGATGAGGTCCCTTCTTTTAACGTTGTTAGATACCTGTGCGTTAAATCTATCATGTGTTGCTTCATGTCAAGGTCACTTTTGTCATTTTACCTCTACATAAATAGTTTTTTTTAATTGTATTTAGAAAGCCAATGGTACAAGTCACTAAACACTTAGAAAGAAAAAAAAAATTGAACTAATACACCCCTGTTGGTCCCAAAGGGTCTACAAGAATACTAAACAGTTTGTAGAAGGGGGGGGGGATGAATACAAACATAATTTTCAAATTTAAAATATATATTGATAAAGAAGATCAATACAGATTTTACAAGATTGTCTGCGGAAAGATAAGGTATGAGAAAC
>NW_020202024.1:0-1949 GCF_001531365.2 Cynara cardunculus var. scolymus
AGTTCTTGATACAAGATTACGGTGCAAAAAGAGCATTGCTGACATAATCTTGCATGCATTTTAAAACGGTCTTATCTCCTTCAAAACTCAATAAAAATGGGTGATTCTTTTTCTGAAAGTTAGCCTTATGTGTTAGCTTTAAAATAAAGTTAAAATCACTGAAAAATGATGAGTTTAGACCCCCCAAATGGCCATCACTCGAAGAGTGCAATCTGTCTTGGGGACTGTGTCACTCAAAGTTGTAGGGTAATGATGAGTGCCTTAAACCCATCCAAAATTCTTGATATTCGGAAAAAAACTGTTGAACTCATTATTATTGATAATATAAAAATTTGGACACAAAATGACTTATGGAAGGTTCCTTTTGACAGTGATTTGTGAGACCAAAAATTCCAGAAACATAATTTACATTCTGTCCAAATGGCAGCTTTATGTGCAAAGTACTTTGATTTTTTTTTAAATGTATAACTTTTGGTCTATTTTTAGAGCAAATAATATAAGTATCAGCTTTAATTCATAAAAACTCATTGCCATTACATAAGATATAATTTGACTTTATCTTTATCGAGACCCGATAGGTGATCTAATTATTGGATTTCGGACTGTTTAGGAAGGTTAGGGCAGACGTTTAGCGCTTCAAACGTCATCAAGTTCTTGGATATTCATCAACAAACTTGTGAGTATTCACGTCCCCTCTTTTAATGTTTTTTGTTTATTTAAATTGGGGGACAAGCATGAAGTTATGCAAACTATACTGTTTATTTGTAAAACTGTTGGACTAAAGAACTGTTTACTCAAGATTTATTGAAGCCATGAAAAATTGACTGTATTGCACTATGGTATTGATAGTCCCTAACAATGATCAATCTTCATATGAGCTTCACAACAATGGCAGATTTGAATATATCATGAAGAACACTTTGAGAGAGATGAGAGGAAAAGTCAAGATTTACAAATCTAGTCAAACTCTCTTTATGTAAAATGAATTTTACAAATGAAGCTCTACTCAATTACAAGAATCCAACACCCTATTTATAGGGTCAAACAATACACAAAAGGTCAAAGTCAAACTTCTAAGAAAAGTCAAACACAATGACTTTTCTACAATTATAGACAATAGTAACTTTCAAGACGAATACAATATTACACTGACTTTCAGTCCTAACATTCTCCCCCTTTGTATTCAGACTTGAAAGAACTTGCGCGCGTTGAATCTCGTTTGAACTTTGTCTCTTTACACTCTTTATGACTTCTTCAGAAACATCAAAACAATCTTCACTTGAAATCTTTAGACAATTATCTGTTGAGAAAGATCTTCTAACATTCTCCCCCTCGAATGTAGAACAATGATGATCGTCTCTTTTGACAATGTAGATCAGAATCAATAACAATCTTCAATCTTCAGACAACAAACTACAGGATGTGATCTTCAAAGAATCTTCAGACAACAAACTCTAACAAAATATCTCTTTGAAAAAAGAACTCTAATGGTAAACTTTTGAAATGATGATCTTCTCATTCAAAAAACTCTCAGTCGTTTTAGCATCGGAATAATCTTTCTGTAATTATCTCTAGTCGCACTTCTTTTGAGTCTTTTGCCAAATTTGAAGTTACTCCCCCTTGATCTTTTCATCAGATTCCCTTTATAATGTTCGGAATTGGATATTTCATTCATTATTACATACTCCCCCTTATGATGAAATGAGAATCATTCCATCATACACAAGAATGAATGAAATCATCCGCGTATGCCGTCAATTCAAGAAATAGTAAGTAGATCTGTTGGGTTCAAGTTAGTGCTTTAATGTTGTATTCAAGTTTCTCCTTAGTGTAATTGTTTTGCAATAGTTTAGTCTTTACAATTTCCTAGTATAAATAGTGATTTCCTTGTAATTGTCATTAACAATCGTCATTAGTAGAATTATCAAGATTAGTGCTGTAATATTCTC